>NW_027112496.1:314448-315943 GCF_000696795.3 Halyomorpha halys
TTGGAAATATACACAGTAATGGAATGAAAATATAAATTAGTTGATTACTAACTATGGACAAGCCAGTACTAGATTGATTACATTATTATTTATATACATATAAATGTGAGCAACAAATAAATGATACAGTGGAAAGAATCTATAAAGGATTAGTTAAAGAAATTAGGAATTAGGAAATTAATAATATGTGTTTTTTATACATAACGAAATATCTTGTTATTAGTTATAACAAAAATATCCAGTCTCAAAACTTTTTTATTATCTTTAAACTCATCCGTTTTACGTGTTTTATTTTCCAGAATAAAATTTCTAATCTGGCCTCAGCAAGGCTCCCCATGAAAGACAGCACTGATACAAACCTAAGTATAGAACGTTATGATTGACCAATCATTCGAGCAAACTGTATATTGATTTCGTCAAAACTTGTCATTGAGTCAATAGAAGAAAATTTTGGTTAGTTTTGAATCTAATTACAAGGTTGCCAACTAAATAGGCCTGTCTAAATAGAAAACGGTCCTTCCAAAAAAAAATGTGGTGCAGTGGGCGTATCAAATAACTTTTACTTACCATCCTTGTTGCGTTTTCAAGTATCGTCTAGACTGGTGGAGTCTTATTTAAGTTATTGTATTTTTTACAAAATAATCGGAACACAGAAGGCATATTAAAAGAAAATGTTATTTTTCTGTTTCTATAAAAAAAAAATTATTTTTGGGTATCTCTGGATGCTAATTACGAATATTAACTTTAATAAATTTTCCTGTCTGCATTTCTCCTTTTTTTACCTTTAGTTAACTATCATTAACTTTTACAGTTCTTATATATCCATTTTTATTACTACTAATAGTTTAAAATGATTAATTATTTCCAATAAACCAAAATTAAGGATTTTTAGAAAATTCGGCATTGAGCCCTAACAATCTATTTAAAAAATAATAACACCTATCTAAAAAACCAAAAAGACCAATTTATTTTGTAAAATCGATTATATAAATTTTCACTTAAGGTAAATTTTATCAAAAAAGTTGTTGTAACATTCCAGGCTCTTTACATACACAGACTATTTTGCGAGACTTGGTTATTTGGATTCAGGACTCCACCTAACAAGTATTTCCGTCAAAAACTAGAATTTTTTCACGATTGTAATACGTTCTTCCGTAGGTTCTATATATATAGGTAAGTCAAGGAGAAATTTGAGGTTCGTTCATCTAAAAATAATAAGCTAATTCTCTTTTCCCCAGTTTTATTTAATCTAACACTCAAATATGTCATTAGAATAGTAACTTGTACTGAAAAAGGTATAGTTTTGCTATCCTAGCTTGGGCCCGCTAATGGTTTGGTAGTGTGATCTGAGTTAAATGAGTAGTGGGCAATATTGAATAAAACACATCAGCGCTTTTAAAGAACTAATTCTTGAAATAAATGCGTATATATAATGTATCTGTTTTTATATGTTTATATATTTATATGTATATATATTTATATGTATATGTATATG
>NW_027112496.1:316088-327389 GCF_000696795.3 Halyomorpha halys
ATATATTTATTTGGTAAGTTGTTGAAACATTTGATAATTTCGTTTATATACACATAACTATCTTTCCGACTAAAAACAGTTTAAATATCTGAAATCTACAACTGATAAATGAAATAAAATTGAAGAGGTAATAATGGGAATATTAATGGCGCTAGATGATTATGATTTATCAGTCCCAAAATTACATTATTTGCGCATGTGTTTCAGAATCCAGAAAATTAGGCTTTTAAAAACTATTGTTTTTTCAGTTTGACAAGTGATTTTCGTGGCAACTAAAGGTTCCGAAAATTTAGTGACAGAATATTATGCCCAAAAAGAAATCAGCCCTCCGTCCAGTAAATTTAGGATTTTGGTTGGGAAAAATCCAGTTAAAGCTGTGAACTTTTTTAATTGATGTATTTTGCCTTTAATGAGATGAATCTAAATTTGTCACTATTTCTTTGATGAGCTTTAAGCGTTACTCTCAAAATACATCGCAATTTTCGACTGTTACTATATTTAAAATACTTCATAAACGAATCACAAAAAAAAGATCTAAATTGTAAAATTTAGTGCATTAAATTCTTCGGAGAATGACTACCATAATATTATTATACGATCAAGAGGTGTTTCCAGAAGGATGATCTAGTAAGTGTCTGATTTTTCAATTTTTTCATTTTGTAAACTTTGCTATTCCATCGCTGACTTAGGATCAATTTTATCACTAAAATGTATAGAATAATAGTTATAGATAATCTAACTAGCTTTCTAATGATTACCTTATTTTTTTTGAATTCAAGTAAACCTTTATAACAATTACTTTTTAAAAATAAAATCTTGCAATGTAAATGTACTATTTCATTAAGTATGTCTATTAGAAATCAAATTAAAGCTTATCGAATGATATTTGCCAAAATTAATAAGCAAAATGTAGGTATCTTGTTGGAACAAAAATTGTGTCTTGTCTGCAACCTCTCATTACATAAACGACACGAAATAACACATAAAAAAAACCGGAAAGTTGGCATAGTAACAACTCTTTGTGTTTGTGGCATAGTAACACAAAGAGTTGTCACTGTCCATTCATGAAATAACAATAATGACAGCGTGGTAAAAACAAAGTTGCTACACAGCTCATGCTATGTTGAAAATAGTAACTGAAAAGGTCTTGTCACAATAAATTACTAGATTCAAAGTGCCTATGTATTGTTTAACAAATTATCTGTATGCTACTCCTAAGACCCGTTTCATAATGAAAGTTAATAAATAGTATTAGTCCATAAATATAAGTATACAAAGAGCAAGTACTGATACTTTTTGTTTCATAATGGAGAAGACTAGTAACGTACCTCTGAATTATATATTAATAATAATTAGTATTAGCTTATGATTCATTATGAAAGAGGGCTTTGTTGGTTCCAGTTCAATCCGTTATCCAAAGCCAGGAAAAATTCAAAATCAACTTCAACTGAATTGAACAGGTTCGTACAGAGCCATTCTCCACTAAAAAGGATCCTTTTTTTTTTTTTGGCCGCTTTTGAGCGAACGTAGGGAGTGTAATTCAACAACTTTTAATCTAATTAATTTAATTAAATCAATAATAATAGCTGTTTAAGTTGGTTTTTGAACTTCCCTTCACTGTAGCCCGAATAGTGAACAGTTTATTCTCCTGGTTATTAACATCTATTTACGGATCTATGCATTCTCATTTTACTTAATCTTTAAGATTTGAAATTAATTTTTTTTTTTCATTTAGTTCAAGAATATCAGTGACAGTTGACAAAGTTATATTTACAACATATTATTCCTATCTTAAAAGAAACGTTCAATATGTCTAGACCATGTCAGCTATATGGAATAATAATTTTTCATAATTTGAACACATTATTTAATTTTTATTGTTACTTATTGTGAAATGTTACCGCACCCTAAAAGTGCCGCTTTCCTCTCCACACCCACTACGCCACTGTATTGTCTCTTTTCTGAATTTCAAATTTAATTATTAATTAAAAGTTAACTGTTATATTGACTGATTGATTAACTTTAATTAATGAATGAACCTAACAGTTAGGTGCTCAAAATTTTATATTTATTTTTATTTTCTTTACAGCATACGAAAAATCGGTGCATAATTTGCACCATGACCAGAAGTGGCAAGAGGAGGCCAGCGTGGGGAAACGTGTCGCACTCTATCGGCTCCAAGGAGAGCTAGGCCGGGGAAACTTTTCAACTGTCAAGCTGGGCACTCATGAGCTTACAAAGGGTAATATTTTTTTTTACTTTTTACAAATAAATTTTGCTATATTCGAAGTATATTCGCCATATATTGCATATTTTGGCTTACTTTTTTTCATCTAGTGAAATAATTAATTTAACATAAAAATCATCCCTAGTTTCGAAACTATCATTTGCATTCCTGCTGTTCATTATGCCCTAGGATACTTAGATTTTGAATAAGAACTAAATTTCTATTCCAAATACAACAATGAATTAAAAAAATGTATTATCATTGGAGTATCTAAATTATCAAGAATTACTTCATCAAAAAATTGTTGTCCTTAATGCCTTGATGAAACAGCATTCATGGTAAAAATTTCATCCAGCTTTAAAATGGAAATTTCTTGTTGGCTATGATACATCAACCATTAGTTTTGATTCGTTAATTGAGAGAGAGGGAGAAAAAGCTTATAAGCTTTTAGCATTTAAGCATAAATGCATAACATCATTATATATACTTATAAAATTAATTAATCTCATTTAATAAAAAAAATAATAAACATGCTTTGATGAAAGTGATTAATATCAAGATTAATGATCAATACTTATAAAAATTAACAGATATGAATCCAGAGATTACATCACCAATAATATCACAAATTCTATGAAACTTTGATTCACAGTTGTTTGTTTTAAGACATCAAGATAGTTAGTCCATAATCAGTGAATGTTTCAAATTATTATTTAAAAGTTTGTTTTGTTTTTTTTATTATAATTCACTGTTGATCAATTTTTTTTTAGAGAGAGTTGCCGTAAAGATCCTTGATAAGTCGAAGTTGACCCCTAAGGCCAAAAAAATGTTAGCCAAAGAAATTTCCAGCATGGAATCAGTCCATCATAAGAATATCATTAGGTATAGTATGTAGATCTTTAAGGTATTAATATAGTATAACTAGTAATTAGGTATTATTTCTTAAAACAATAGTAGGAGGGTAGAATATTTATATATAGAAAGGGTAGAATATATTAAATCTAGAAAAACCTGCCCAAAGAATTAATAGGCCAACTGTCTTATTTTAAGGACAGTTAAGGTAAAAATTATTTTATGTCTCTGTCTCATACATGATAATGAGATTATGTGGAATGTCTACTTCATTTCTCGTTGGTGTGCTGTAATTCTTCTTCTTATCTGGCGCTATAATTTGAGGGGGAGCCATTCTGCCTAGAACTTTGACCACCAGTCATTACTCTGCTGTGCAGTTGCTCTCCAATTTCAGATGTCCAGAATGAGACTGAGAAACATTTGCCACACTGTCAGCCCAGTGTAGCCAAAGTCCGCTTAACTGTCTCTGTCCCCACAGCCATTCTTTCTTAATCTTCCTTGGTCATCCATTCTTGTTAAATATACCACCTACCATGATCTACCTATCTTAATGATGGTGGTAATGTAGGGATCATAGCAAAGAGCTATTAGCTCAACATTAGTTTGATATCTCCAGCCTACATCATTATAGACTCCCCTTTCTCTTTGTAGATTCTGCAGAAGATTCTACTCTCAACTGTTGCAAGAGCCAATTCTTGAGCTCTAGGAAATGTCCACCATTCCGATCTGTAAGTCAGCATATGTCTAATAAGAGTCTTGTACAGGCACACCTTGATGGCCCCAGATTCCTTTTTCCTTTACAGGTGCCTCTGGAGCCCATATTAACACATATTTTTAGCTATTATCTGATAGTGGAATAATATTATTTCTGGAGTTTCCCTGGGTTTCAAGATAGATGAATTTCTCCGCTTTCTCATAGGTTTGATCACCAATATATACCAGTCTATCTTGCTGACCTCCTCCAAAATTTGTGATTATATGCATATATTTCATCTGTTTCATGTAAAACAAATCCCACTCTTTTGGTCTTCCTTGCAGGTCGAGGAACCAGTTCTTTATCACTCAGACCTCTTTTAGGACACTTCACTTTTTCTTTTGTCACTCTGAACAGATGTAAAAATTTTTGTGGGATCATCCCTAAATCTAGCATTCCCTTGTAGAATTCTTTTTATGAAATTCTGTAATAGGTGGCTTTGGATTTCCTTTTTTTGTAGATAGGGCATATGACAGTCTCATATCACTGTCTGAACTATTTCTCTATCTGCCATATGTTAAAGAGAAGGTTGTGCAGAGATCTTACTATTTCTTCACCAATGTATTTGAATTTCATGAGTCTGATTTCAGAGCTCTATTGCTATTCAGCTTATCTATTACCAGTCTGACTTTATTTTTATCTTGAGGCTCAAGTTCCTCACCTGGCTGGTGTATCATACCTCTTTGATTGGAATAGTAAAGAGAAAGGAGAGTTCCTCTTAGAATAATAATGTATACGTTTGGTCCCTATCAGCTGTCTACTTTGCGATTAGGAAGATACACTCATTATTCAAGACTGTAGTTATTTATATTGCAGCAGGTATTGTAGTTCATTAAGGTAGCCCATTACTCAGAAATACGGTCCAATTTTAAACTTTCACCCATAAACTTTTCACATATTACCATCTAGTAACATTAAATAGTTTAATTGATTATATAACTGCACCATAAGCAACCAGAGCTACAAACAAGCAAAGCTAGGGAGGATAGTCTTAAATGATTTTTTATCTAAACAGCATGTTTAAAAAGGTCTTTAATACTCTGTTTGTTCAATTGCATTCAGTGTTTTGCAATTGTGCATGTCAAATAGTATTTCCAACTGTGAGTCTCAAGGGAGGAAATATCTAATTTATCATATTTAGAATGTGGAGAAATCATTGATAGCACTTATTGTTATCCTACAGGGAAGGTTGAGTTTTCATTCTGTGGGATGTCAGTAAATAAAAGTTCACCTGCCTAGGCCAGAATCAAATCCAGTTCTGCTGCAGTTTCAAGATTGCTAAGGTGACACCTTAACACACTCTCCTATCACAGCCTCAGTTTTACATTTCCATCATTTAGTCTTTCTCTTAATATTAGGTCTTGGTGAGAGACAAGGTTGTTTTATCGCAGTCCCAATAAATTAATCTTGACAATCCCATTTTAATCAGTATAGGACAACAACCTCTAGTACCTATTAGGAGTTGGCAAAAAGCCCACTAGTTGAGTTGAATTGCCTCCTCCAACGAGTACCATTACCTGCAAGTCAATAACTATTACTCGTACCAGCAAGGATTAATTGGGAGAAAAATTTGAATGAAATGGATCATGTTTAAGTATCAATAGGATGATAATCAGAATCAAAGAATATTTTTTATTGAAGTTGGGGATCATCCCCAATGGTGAATGAGAAAACATACAAAGTTACCATCTAGAAGATCATCTATTCAATTTCAACTTATCTCAATGAAGTAAATCAGAAAAGAGTAGATTTTCTGTTTTTGCACTTTTTTTACATTTTTTATTCTATTTGTTTCTCCAAATTTCATAAAATTATTAATTACTTAATTATTTTAAAAACCCAGTTAAATAAATAAATTTATGAAATACCTATCATGATGAAATATATGTCTCATATATCATTAAAAAAAAAATGTAAATGTTATTTATTTAAAGCTTTTATTTTTTTTATATAGGGAGATGGTCAGGGTTGCGGTCAATAGTGAAATAAAAATAGTTTACAACTATTTATTTTCCAAATTTTAATTTTTTTTTTTTTTTTTTTTATATTCCGAATCAGCCATATTTTTCTAATGTTTTTATGATTTACTATTTTAGGTTATTCGAGGTAGTAGAAACATATACTAAATTACACTTGGTAATGGAATTTGTGAATGGTGGAGAGCTATACCATCGCTTGACAACTGATGGAAAAATGAAAGAACCAGAGGCCAAACAAGCCTTTGCTCAAATATTATCTGCTGTAAAACACATTGTAAGTAGCCTTGTCTACATAAAAAATTATAATTGAACAATTTATATATATAAGAATAGAGCGTAATTTGATAATATCACTCTTAATTATTCACCAGTTAAAGTGCATATAAAAAATAAAAATGTTTCATTTTATTTCCGTTTTCAATTTTTTTTTTTTTTTTTTTTTAATTTTTATCACTAACCTCATTTTAGAATAAGATATCTGCCAAACCTTACAAACTGTCTCTATTTACAGCAGGCCTAGCTGAACTCGATAGATTTTTAAAGGCATGTAGATGATGTGTAATATTAAAGCGAACCACACTTCTTTTTTTTTTTTAAATAAATAAAACTTTATTGATGTAATATAACCCATCTTATTGATGAGATTTTTGTCTATCCTTTCTATCATTTGATTTTTATAAATCTATATTTTTGTTGTTATATAGGGTAATAATTCCATAGAATACAAAATTATAGAGTAAGATTATTTTTACTCATAATAAACCTTACCTATGTTCATTCCTTATAATAATTATTTTATTTTTAGCATGAAAGAAATATCATACATAGAGATATAAAGGCTGAAAATGTGTTTTGTGGACCTAGAGGAATCGTTAAACTGGGAGACTTTGGATTTAGTACAAAAGTTTCAGGTACATGATAGATTACCTTATATTCTGGTTATGATTTTTAAAATGTTCTTTATTTATTATTATTATATAATTCTATGATGCCAATAATTAGTAAAATAACAAGATGTTTGGTTTCATGTTATCACTTTCTTATCTTTCAATTTTTCTTGAAACCAAAAATATAAATTCTCTTTAATTATGTGACTTACAGGAGGGGAAGAATTAAAAACATTTTGTGGTTCTCCACCATATGCAGCTCCTGAGTTGTTTAAAGATGATAGTTATTCTGGACCACCAGTTGATATTTGGGCATTAGGTGTACTACTATTTTTTATGCTGACTGGCCAGATGCCCTTCCCGGCTGATTCAATTGCTGGTCTGAAAAGGAGCATACTTCTAGGTGTTATTACAGCTCCTGCACATCTTTCTTTACCAGCTAGAACACTAATAAGTAAATATTTTGACTTATAAGTTTACATAAGAAGATGCTAATGCTATTAATCGTAACAAAATGCATACCATGTATAAAATAGCTAAAAATTGTTTATCATTTAAATCAATTATCAATAATACCAGCTAATAACAAAGAATAGAAAAATGTGATTTTGGTGTGTCCAATTACAGAATATTCCTGGGTATAAAATCTGATATACTGTATTTTACTAAGACTGGTCCAATTAGATGTAGGTTTTAAATTAATTACAAGAAATAAACTAGGATTAATAACACTGATTTACAAAACAAGATATTAAGGCATATTTTATACTGGATACTGTTGTAAGAAAATATAGAAGAAGGTTTGACAGCCTTAAGAAGTAAAAGTAATTATCTTATCAGAGTAGATATAAAAATTAATAAGGCAAAGTTAGGTTTATTATTTAATGATAAAATCATACTGACAGAATTTTTCCATAATCAATCAGAACATAAAAACAACATTTAAGTATTTTTCAATTTGAAAAATCTCTGAAATGAAAAATAATAAATATTATTAAGTAGCATGTATTTACAATATATTAGTTAAAGTTATCTTAGGATTCAGTAATCACTCAATTTTTCATTCCTATTGTAGGAGCTATTTTGAGGCAAAATCCATCAGAGAGGTATAATATCGATCAAATTTCATCAGCAGAATGGATGAACGGAACTTCTATCAATGGTGGTCTTTGTGAAAGTTGGACTCTTACTCCAACGATTGGGGTGAGTAGTTATTATATAAAGAAGGGACAGAAATAAAGTGGGAACCATTACCTAGAGCATTATTTACCTGACTGGTAAAAGAGAGAAAAAAAAGTGACCAAATAAAAAAAAAAAAAAAAAAAAAATATATATATATGATACCTTATTTTGATATAAAATTTTACACTTTACTGCACAGAGATATAAAATTAAATTACTGAAGATATTGCAATGTTTATTTGGGGTTTTTCTTAGAGATAGAAAATGAAAATCAAGTTTCTGCTCTGCTGAAGCATTACTCAATAACTTTATTTAGATAGCCTCTGCAAACCAAAATATATTTTTAGGCTAATTGCTTTACAAAGTTAGGAATATTGGTTTAGTTTAAAGACGTAAAGCCTTCTGGTCTTCAATGCCTTAGAACAAAGAATAAACCATACAGTCAAAGCCAAAATGGATGTAACACAAATAGTAAACACGTTCAAAATACCTGGGAAAAAAAATGCAGATTTCTGAAGACTCAATTTGAATTATGTGCATATTAAAAAAGAAAATTATATTATAAATATCAAACATTCTGTTAAGCTCAAAAATCTTCTTAAAATCTTTAGATGTGGTAAGAAGTTTTCAAGGCCTTTCTGAGATAGTTTTAACCCACAAACTGAAATTTCATACTATTCCCTGAGAGAATAATTAAACAATGAATTTCTCAGTAATAATTAACTATTTCGAAAATAATTTTAAATCATATATATATTTTTTAATTGAGTTAGTTACCTTGTTTATTTGTATTTATAGCTTTTCAAGTTGTATTTATTTTTTATGTTTGTTTTATACTGTTCAATTTATTTGTGTAGAGTGAAAAAGAAATGTCTAAGGAAGAAAAGGCAGCACGAGAACGTCTAGAATCACTTGGTATAAAAGGTGAACAGCTGGAAGCTGAAATTGGGAAAGGTGCCAGGAGTCCACTAGTTGCCACTTATCGCATCGTTATTCATAGGCTACTGGCCACACCAAGCACTGTACAACCAACTAAGCCTCAAAAGTCTCGAGCATGTGCCCTATTGTAATTTATATTTGTATGTTATTTATTAAATTTGATGTATCTATACCCACACCAGCCGTCATTAAAACCTTACATGTTATTTTTTTCATTTTATATTTCTAATCATACCACTATACATTTGCTAGATGTTTAATTTAAATAATATAAACAAAAAAAAATAAACAAAACGATTTCATTCTTGATTTAGTCATTCATCCAATTTTATAAACTAGCCCATATAATTTTCTTTAACCCTTGTAATATTCCTATAACCAACTACTCTTATACATGTAATATTTCTAATGTATTATTTATTGCCTATTACTATTACTTTTGCACCTATGCTTATTAACAGTGTATACAGAATATAAAATGTATTTTGTAATCATGGAAAAGCATGATTACTACTGAAACAATAATTACTTTACTCTTCTATGATATAAATATTTATTCCAAAGAACATCATTTCATTCTTTTTAGAACTGTAAATAGATAAAATATACTCTTAAAATACTTGAATATTGTGCTATGTATTTGAGAAAGTGATACTAAAAATTAATTTTAAAGTTTTATAAGCTGAATCAGTACCTTTATGAAATAAAAAATTTACATAAGAAAGGTATACATCTTTCTATAAAAATGAAGGACCATTTGTAATTTTTTATGTATGCTGCATCAATTTTAATTGGTAAGGCTACAGGATTTTTTTTTAGTTACTAATATCCAAAAACAGAAGTACAATTGATTTTTTTCAGAAATAAAATTTACTAACTGAATTCTTTAAAAAATAAGGATAAATTAATAAGATATTTTTTTTTATAGTAATATAATAGCTGACTTACAAAAAATACTGCAAAAAGACCATATATTGTCATTATTTAATTATCGTCCTTAAAAATAAATGTCTTTCAGTATTTAATTTAAAGCTCTATTGTAAATTATTTGTCTATATTCAGCTTCAAATAATATCATTTGCAATAATGTCCTTGCTCTTTGTCTATACCTATATTGTTTAAGAAAAATTAAATATCAAGACATTAATTTCAAAGAATGTTTATAGTATAGAATTACTGCATTATGTATTTATTACCTAGTACTGTTTATTGAAAAAGTAGTATTAATTATACATTAGTGCTCAGTTTTGGGTCCATTTAATGATGTATTATCTTAATAAGACAAGTTCTTAAGTAATGTAAATATCTCAAATTAATTTTACTGTCTAGGTTAATTTTGAAATACATACAGATATATAAATAGAGAGAGACTTTTAGGAAACATTAATGAATAATTTAGAATATTTTAATAGCACAAATAGTATATAAATATAATAACTGCTCAGTAGTTTAAATAAAAATTATGAGTAAAATTCTTGCTCATATTTTTTGTGACTGAGTACAAAACAGTCAGAATATGATATTGTAATTGTAGAACGAAACGGGTTAATAATGTAAGTTTGTTTTAGATCTGTTTAATAACAATATTAATTGTTTTATTTTATTTTGTTTTAGAATCAAATTAATTTAATAATTTGTATTAAAATCCCGTTCTGGTCAATAACCAATATGAAATTATACTTCATGAGTTAATTTTCGCATAAAATTGTGTAGATGAAATGTCTAAAAATGTATCAAATAACCATTTCACTAAGTTTCAAGATTGTAGAAAAGTGTAATTAAATTAAAATAATAAAACACTTTTGTAATATATTTATAAATTTTATTGAAGTAATAGATCTTTTGAGTAATAGAGGTAGTTAGCTCAGCTATAATCTATTTGTTATCAATGTTAAAGATAACCTTCCAGGAAGGTAATTATATCTCCTTATCTATAAAATGTAATTGTTTAATTATCAAAGAAATTTTACAATGTGACAATAATATGTTGGCAATACCAAGATTAGAATAATAAGGAAAACATATTGTAATTACATATAGATGTTAATCAGGTAATTTTTTGATAAAAAGTTTTTAATAAATAATTGTGATATATTGTAAATGTTATATGCATGTTATGTATTTGAGAATTTTTTCTAGAGGGCCTGAAGATGGTGTGACAACCATGAAACGTTGTTTCATTATAATGATATAAAATAAATAAAATTCATTCAACATTTGTTGAACAATTTCAACAATTTAACACTATTATCACAGAATTTATTATATTTCTATATTCACATAAAGAAATATTATGTGATAATAGTTTTACGTTAACGTTAGTAAAAAGTTATAAGATTTAATGGAAAGTAATAAAATATGGTGATTTGATTGGAATTAATGACCTGGGCAGGAGGCAAAAAGTTTTTACATTTTTGAATGTGGGGTGTAAAATTATATTTAAAATCGTTCCTTAAGATGGCCGAAACGTTGAATTTTTAA
>NW_027112496.1:327439-344033 GCF_000696795.3 Halyomorpha halys
TATATTTATAAATTTTATTTATAAATATGTGACTTTGTCTGCTCTCTTTATACTAAATCTAACTGGAAACTTATCTTATTTAAAATAAATGTTTTAATTCAACTTATAAAAAATACTATAAATTATTTCCTCCATACTCTTTTGTGATTTTTATGCATTTTATTATCACTATTTTCATTATTTTCCTTTTGAGGAGAATGAGCCTAAAATTACTTTATGTACGTAGGTATATGCTTGTTAAAGTAGCCCATGAGATTCTTGGGTCCCGCAGCACACATTTTATGAGTTTGTAAACTGCTATGAAGGGAGAAAAAAAATTTAAACAGATAAATAAACTATTTTTAAAAAATCATCAAAATTCGATACTAAACCTTCTAATTTTCATTCATTTTCTGGAGAAGACACCCTTTTGTAGATTACTATGGGATAGAACCACTGTAACAGAACCTTATGATTGTTAAGAGGTTGCTACCCAATTCAGGCTAAAGCATGAATATTTTATTAACATTAGAATACCTTAATCAGAAAATATTGAGAAAAAAAATCTCATGGAATTGATCATCAAAAAATACTTTAATGCAAATGCATCTTATCAGATCAGTCATAACTTTGGTGATGTAAGTTACCCAAGTTTCCTTTCAGGCAGTTCAAGATATTATTGGGACAAAATCAGAACCAAACTACTCTTCCTTCATATAAAGAGATAGGATTTTCAAAACATTTGGATGATTTGGCTTACAGAAAATACATTATTTAGAAATTTGCCCTTTTTCAGGGCTAATAAGTACTTTTTTAAAACCACTATGCTAATAATGGTATTGATGTTTCTTATTCCTGAATAACAACTTTATGGACAATCATCTTTTTTGAGCGGTCATCAGTACTTCGGTGATGTTAGTTACCCAGGTTTCCCCTCAGCCAGTTCGAGGTATAATTAAACAAATGCCATTTATTGAAGTTGGTATAAATGTTCTTCAAGTCTGAAAAATATTTTAGCAGTAAATTGACTCCTCTATAAATGGATAAAATAAAATTAAAAAAATAAATTATTCAGAGCATATAAATTATTTCTGGGAATACCCACTAACTTTTTTATATATACTGCTAAAACTTGGATAAGTCTGTTATAAGTCTTGGATGATAGAAAAGATGTTTGGGAACAACCCCCTACAAGGCTCGGAACCATAAAATGCTTAATTTCAAAATGTATACCATTTATAAGCAACAAGAAATATTTGATCCTTGAGTCAATAAAAATGCACTATTTTATTTTAAACCAACATAAATATTTCAACATTTTCTATTATCCTCTGTGTTAACTACTGGAATAATTACTGTGTAAAATAGTAGGATCATTAACAAATAAAAACTTATAATTAAAGATTTTTGTTCCTAAAGCAAGAATTACTTTTCATAATTTACAAGTATTGATTCAATTTAAGTTTATATTCCTCATATTAATTTATTATAAGCCTGACTCAAAACGCTAGATTATTTAACTTTTTAAAAAGTTACCATTAATTGCTGTTTAGTCCAAATAAATTTGATTTTAGATAAAACTTTGGGTTTATTATGTCATATGCTGCTTTATTAGAAAATCCTAGATGATTTTTTCTTTTATTATTATTGCAGAAATTCACTTATATATTAATAATATCCTCATTAAATTCCATTAATTGTTTAAACATTATGAATGAATATAACTATATATTGAATTTAATCCCAAAGATTCATTCATTAATGGCATAATAGATGCAATTAGTGGTCCTTAACTTGCCCATTTGTCTTTAGCCAGTCACCCCAGTTGGCTTTACACCCAATAGATATTCCGTTTTTTTATTAAATTCTCTTATACATTATCCATCCATCTTGCTTTTAGTCTTCCCATTGACCTAATTCCATCTACCTTCTCATGATAAAGCCTTCTGCTGTCCTAACAATTTCATACACTGAACCTGAGCAAACTGAGAGATAGATTGCCATACTTTAAGTAAACTTCCTTGTTTCCTCATAGATGGAAAACTCCTTCCTCCAGTTTAGGTTCTACTATCCCTCTAGGAATTTTCCTTTTGAACCAATCTATTCATTCTGCAGATGTCTTCTTAAGAGTCTATGCCTCTACTGGCTGAATAATAGTCTTTTATAACTTAAACTTGGCTGCACAACTTAATAGTCTACTTTTCTGAAGGCTTATTAGAAAAAAGTAACCTCTATTGGCAGCAATTATTCTAATTGCTGTTTCCTCATCTTCATTATGTTTATTATTAATTTTGGACCCTAAGTATAAGTAAAGCTTGATAAACTTTGAGTAGTGTTGCTTTCCACAACATAGAGCTATGCTGAATGGAAGATCTTCTATGCCTCATCTTCCAACCAACAGGATGCATCCTTCACAGCTTCAAGTGATCCTCCTGCAACAACCACAATGTATGCATATGCAAGTAGTTGAATCATTCCGCAGTAGAATACTGTTCCTCCATTATTTAATCCTCCTGTACTCATGATAATCACTAGAACAAAATTAAAAAGGAGTGGGGTTAATAAGTCACACTGTCTAAAGCCCGAACAAAATGCAAAGGAGCCGCAGATGCTGCCCTTGACCTTAACTGTACTGACGGTGCCCTCCATAGTAGCCATCAACTTTGCTGGTATTCCCAATTCATGCATTGCATTATGAAGCTCTTCTCTAATCATAGTACAGTATGCCGTCTTAAAATCAATGAAGAGCATTCACACAGAGTCTTGTTCTCTCACTTTATCGATCTGTTCTCCAAACTGTCTCTTCACGCATGCCACGATACCATATTATGCAGAGTAATTGAGAAGACCGTACATAAGCAGAATTAATAAAACTGATACCTCTATAATTTATACAATCACTTGTATCTCATTTATTATTGGGACAATGAGCGACACTTTTCATTCTTCCGGTAGCTTTTCTGTTTAAAAGTTTGACAACTAACTTGTTATACTTCCGAGGGATTCCTTTTCACTATCAGCAGGGTTGAGTAGTTCCTGGAAATGAAAAATAGATGGGCTAAGAAGACGGGGAATCCTAGTTAAAAATAAAAACACAGAACGTTGTTCCCTGTAACAACCTTATTCCGGACAGATTTTTTATATTTTTATGAAATTAAAAAAAAAAACAACTATTAACAACCTACATGTGCATAATATGAGACTTTCAGATGAATAATTATATTTAAGTAGCAAAAATCAAAATTTAGTCCTAAAAGAGCAGAACGAGCAATTGTGTGCAGAGAAAAGTCAAAACGTTCAATTTTATGCACAATCAAATTAGTGTTATTTCTATATATTTTCCATATTTTGAATTTCTGTGGAGGTTTAGTGAAATTTGAAGCTAGGAGACCAAAGATGCAATTGCACGAAAATACGGTCTCTACTAACTACTGTGGAAGAAAAACACTACTCAATTTTGGCAAAACCGTTTCTTGCAGCCGTCTTTTGTCACTGTTCAGCTTTCATTGTGAAAGGATGATTTTTACGTACAATTATTTATAGATTACATTACCTCATTTCTTTCGTTCTTTTGAAATATTAATTTTTTTTTTTGTAATTTCAGGGTTTTAAAGAAAAACCCTATTACAGACCTTATAAAGTGCACTATTGTTTTTGAATATCTGTCTATCTAACATGGGTACCTGAACCTTGAACCTTTTCACGAAATAACCTACTGAGATGATTTTAATTTTTTTTTTTTCAGGGTCTCATCAATTGTTTTTCGTATGTTGACAGAGAATGAATTTATTGCAGGGCGTAAACGGTTTGAGAACATTATATGAGTAATCCAAAAATACTTTAGTACATCCTTCAAATGTATGACATCGATTTGTTATTATATTGTTATTTTCATCCAAGTTTGTAATATCCATTAAAAAATCTTTTTCATTTCTTCTAATATAAATTTTTCATGGTCTCAAAACTCATGATCATCATTTCTAACAACTATAACAAAATTAATTTCGGTCAAACATCTTCTATAAACTCAGAATATGGGCTCATCAGACAAAAAAAAAAAAAAAAAAAAGGAAGTTTAAGTTTTATTCTGAAATACCAAAAATAAGTCCCAAAGATGTTACTGTAGATAGGGGTTTCTTCATAGGGGTTCATCTTTAGATTATCCCAAAGTTAGTAGAGTTGTCAATAAGTAACCACTGTCTACGTAACAATATACAAAATACATCAAATATTAACTAAAATATTATTTTTTTGTGAGATGTTCTTCTATTCTACCAAAGTAGTGATGTATGCTCTTTTTTTCTAACAAAAACACAGAATGTCACAATGATGCGTCCTGTCTACGCTTCGGTCGCATCCACCTGCCTTCGAAAACATTCTGTATTCCTTTTAAGGTCGGCGATAAACTCTTTGCTACCGCTGTAGAGTTTAGTGTAAAGAAACAAATAAAGTGATTTGAACTATATTTTCTTTTTCTTGGGTTACTTCATAATTCCATGGAGCAAAGCGTAAATTAGGGAATTTTGAAAAATGGATCAGTCGTTTAAAATTTTGGCCATAAGAATAAGCTGCCCTGTAGTTTTGTTCTTGACGAGTAAAGCGGTGTTGGTGCGGTTCTTTTTCACAAATTTCTTAGAATGAATTTAGTGAATCAGTTTTGCCTCTTGGCCTTGAATTGAGCTCGTCTTGATTGGTGTTAGGTATGAGTTGCTGCGATTATAGTTGCTTAAATGTTTTCTTTTTAGTAGACTGCTTTGCAAGTGGCATTTTGGTGTCCCTATTTGATTTGCCTTCCTTCCTTCTTTGATGTGGTATCCATGACTCAGGTCCCTATTGGAGGTTGAACTGAGGTGAATTCGTCTGTTCTCTTTTCATTATGTGCCTTCGTTTTTGTTCTCTAATTGTTACTGTCATATTGGATATTTCCTCCTGTATCTCTGTTTTCTCGTTCTTGCAATTCCAAATTACAAAGTAATTGAGAACGTAATAATATTTGATTTTCTTATAGCAACCAATTTTTTGACCCTTAATTTCCTCGTACTATAACTGAAGATTCAATTGACTTTGTCTACTCCTTACAAGATTTTTATGTTCAGATAATTATTTTTGTTATTTATTTGTATTTAAGCAGACTTTTATTAATTGTTTTTCTTATGACAGAGAATGAATTTGTCGAGGTTGTTATGTTATATATGATATATATATATATATATATTTTCAAAAGAAAGGAGCTTCAGTTTTATTACGTGGAAAATATGGGTAAAAAACTGACTGTTTTAGAAAAACAAGTAATGACAGTCGATTGAAAAACAGATCAAAAAAATTTCACCCTTACTTTTTAACTTGGAGGAAGATGAATTTGGATAGCAAGAAGGTTTAAAACCCAAACAAAAGATAATTTTTAATCTGGGGAACCAAAAGCTTTTAAAGATTCGAATTTCGGGGCCACTTTTCTTATAAGGGAATAGCAGATCATGGTAATAATATTTTTTATCGAGAAATTGGACATCATTCCATAATATATATAATTTTAAATAACTCTCGAAATTAAAAAATATTGATGTTGTTAACATTGTTTGGAAAACCTTAGAAATAGGACGAGGATTGAACTGATAATCCTCGTCCTATTTAAGGTTTTCCAAACAATGTACCGAACCCGAGCTCACAAAAGAGTTTTTAACAGAAACTAAAATCTTTAGAAGAGTATATAATGATAAGGAAGGTTTTGAGACAACAAAAAAGAAATATGATTGAAGAAAATATTGTTTTTGTTTAATGGATATTACAGAGAAGAGTGAAAACAATAAATTGTTGACAGGACACACGCCTTAGATGAATTATTACCAGTATCAATACAATTGACTTTTTATTTTAAACTATCCATACACCTAAAACATAATGACATTATGGCATAAACGAATTTAAGACTGATCAAAAGGAAAACTGGAGTCAAAATCATTGTTTTACCATGGTAATACTAAGTTGATTTACTTTCACTTTCGTCCATAAGTTTTATGCATAGCTTTGTAATACTTGGCGTTAAAACAAACGCCTATTTTTTTTTAAATACATCATTATTACAAAATAATAAATAATTTCAGTAACTTTAAAAATTTGTGATCCATCTTTAAATTATCACAAATACAAAACAAACAGTGTAATGAAGAAGTGTTTGATACTTGTTCAGTACTTCGATTGTTTTTAGTCATTAGACCTCTTTGCAAAACCACCCTTTAGAAAAACCACGTTGCTCCCTGTCTCTCTCAACAGCAGTAAGGTTAAGCTTTAAGTTTGGTTTATTGTTAAAAGTTTAAAATTTTGTCGTATATACTAAGATGGGAGACGCGGTTCTTGATCAAGAAGAATTACCTAGATTTAAAACGCCCGTAATTCATGACAATCCTAATGGTTGGGGTCCCTGTGAAATGCCGGAACAATTTAAAGACATGCCATATCAGCCTTTTTCTAAAGGAGACCGTCTAGGAAAAGTATTAATTTTTATTTTGTTTTTGTTTTTAGCATTTTTATAATCTTCCTATATTTAATTAATTTAATTTTTAAAGATTTCCGATTGGACTGGGCCTACTTTTCAAGATAAGAAGTACACTAGTAAGTTAATTATTGTATTAGTAACATATGTCAAATTTTGGTTTAACCTTTTATTTAAATTGAATAGGTGGATAAACGAAAATTGTCTTTATTATACTGAGGATTGTTTTTGTTTATATTAGTTGTGTTTTAACATAGTTATAGAATATTTGATCAATTATGTACACCCATTGAGGATGTTGACATTTGTGAGAGTAAGCTTTAAAAAATATAAGTAGGTTGAGGAATATAAATTAAGTGCAGTACGATTATTCTCTCAACATTTTTATAGGCAATATTTTTCATAAGACAAAAAATGGTAGTGGCATAAAATTAGTATAATAAAAAGTAACAGTGAAACAATGATCAAGTTGAATGTACATTTGGTGATTAAAACCAAGAAAAGATTACATGATTAATGGTAATCAAGGTAATTTTATACAATACAAGCTCCGATGGTGATAATTTCGAAAATTCATAAATCCTACTAGTACTTTTATTGTATAATATTTTTCACATTAGAAGGTTTTCTTTATTTTATTTATTATGTAGTTTAGTGGAAAGTTCTCTCTGATAGTGGTTTTATTTCATACATATTTTTCCAACAATGTTTTGAGGCTTACCTTTAGGATGAACAATATTTTCAGTAGTTACATTGCCCTTTTGATTTTTATCCATACTTTGATACTTTATCTTAAAATAAAATATTTTTTATTTATATTATTTTTGCATTAATTAGATTACATCTGTTGACTACCATTCCCTTCACTCACTCCAAAGCTGTGGTTCCCAACCGGTGGTCTGCAGATCATATTTGGGCCATGAGGTCTTTAGGGTTGAGCATTGGAAAGCTTTGGTAGCTCATATTTTATGGAGAGTTATTGTTACTGATGTTTGAGATTTAGCTGAATGGCAAGGTTGGTCCATTTCTGGCTTAGTGGACCGCAGACTTCTATGAGTTGGGAACCACTATTAAAAATGGATAGACAAACTTCCCAATTGATGCTTTTCCATGGGGTTCTGTCTATATTGATTTGTAACATAATAAATATACAAATAAATGAGTATAATAATAAATAAGTTTTGAAGTTTCTGCACTGGAACCCCAAATACCCCATTTTTCAAATAGTTTTCATGAAAAAAATTTGGATTAATAAAAACTTTAATACAAATAAGAAACCAATTTTCAAATTTCATAGAAATATCTCATAGAAACAAATGTGCTTAAATTATGTTTTAAGATGACAAATAGAATCACTAGAATGTGTTATAAAAATATTTTGATGAAGCTTTGGAATTAGAACATGCCTTGTGTTTCTGCTTTTACTTCATCAGATTTGTATTCTCAAGTCTTATCTTAAATATCTGTATACTTAAGTATCAATAACAATAATAATAATAAAGTAATAACAACAATACATAACATTAAAAATAATAATAATAACGATACTTATCCATCAGTATCATTTACATCAGCTATTCTTCTGTTTTGGTTCATACAACCTTCACTTTCCTTCTTAATTCTCAGTAGAACAGTTTTCATGGGATTTAAGTATCATCCCTGATACTGTTTTTAAAAAATGTATTTTTGCATCTTCTCTCCCCACAATGTGATATCAGTTAACAATTTTCTCTTTTTATTAATACAAACTTTATTTCGTCTCCCATCATGGAAATAGAAATGAAAAAAAAACTGAAGTATTTCAAAAACCCTGAGTTTGATCGAACTTAAGTGTTTCTAGATTAAACCCTCATTTTAACAGTTTAATAAAACAAACTCTCAACCTACATTTAGTGTGATAATTCTCCATTAACTGGCTCATAAAATAACATTTACATAATGAAGGAAAAAAATTAATCTTTTTACGCTCAAGAATGTTATTTTGTTCCTTCATTGAGGTATTTCAAGATTTTTTTTTTAAATTAATAATTTTGAATTGAAATCAAATTTGTTACTCTATTAAGGTAGTAGAGAGGTAGTATTAAAAGAACTTTCCATTTTCAAATAAAAATAATGCATTTAGTAAGTATGTTAAACTTACTAAACAGGTATTAATCAAAGTCTAAAAAGTTTAATTTCCTTTTTAGGTAAATATCAATCCCAATTCGGAGCTGGTAGTCAGTATGCCTACTATCATGAAGAAGACGAAAGTAGTTTCCACCTGGTGGACACAACTAGAGTTCAGAAACCTCCATATCAAAGAGGAAGATTTAGGCAAAACCAGAGGAATTTGAGGGGCCGTGGTGGGCAGAGACAAGGGTCAGTTAATATCTTTATATCTTTTATCGTTAATATCTAATATCTTAATATCTTTATATATTCTGATTTTTTCTAATGATTAAAATTGATTATATTTTTATGTAAATCTTTTGTCTATAATACATTAACCTTTGAGTAATTTGAAGCATTTTCAGAGATCGGAAAGGTGTAGTGAATGCCAAGAAGTATGGAAAACAACAAGGGCTTCGAAATCAGAAAAATCAAGCTCCTATTAAAAATCGTGATGCAAGTGTTACTGTTCGACCTGATTGGGTGACGATTGAAGAGATGGACTTCCCTCGTCTTTCAAAATTATCTTTACCTAATGTTAAAGAAGCTGAAGATATGTAAGTTACTATTTTATTCTTTCTTATGCAATATCTGAGCACATTACCTTGTGGTGATAAAAGCTCTTAGTTTAATTTTTATTGAATATATTTGCATTACCCTTAAATATTGATTCTTAAAAATATATACAACATATATATGTGTATGGGAAAGTTGTACTTATTATTTTTAAAACTTTCCTTAGAATTTGTTGTGGCTCCTTGGAGTATTATGATAAAATGTATGATCGTGTGAATGTAAGAAGTGAAAAACCATTGCAAAGAATTGACCGTATTTTCCACACTGTTACAACTACTGATGATCCCATCATAAGGAAGGTTAGTTCATTATAACTTGTTGAGTTATTAAGATTTTATTGGCCATCATGTCTTTTAAATTTTATATTGGTTTGTAGTATGTTTTTAAGGTTTTTATTTTTTTAGTTGTCTAAAACCGAAGGAAATGTGTATGCTACTGATGCAATTTTGGCTACTTTAATGTGTTGTACACGCTCAAATTACTCTTGGGATATTGTTATTGAGAAAATTGGTGATAAGCTTTTCTTTGACAAAAGAGATAACACTGAATTTGGTAATTAAAAATTAATTTTTTTTTAAAAAGTATCAGTGTAAAAAAATTGAAAAATATTAGAATATCATAATTTTTTTGTTTTGGTAGATTTATTAACCGTTAATGAAACATCGGTTGAACCTCCAATGGATGATGGAAACAGCCTGAATTCACCTCGTAATCTTGCTTTGGAAGCAACTTTTATCAACCATAATTTCTCTCAACAGGTTTTAAGAACAGTAAGTATATATTTTTAGTAAATTTACTTTTATTATAATATTCTGTTGTAAGTTTTATGTTTGTTGACTCTGGGATAACATTTCAAGACCTAGAAATGTATATCTTATCTAATTTTCATTGTTTTCATGTAGGGAGAACCTCGTTACAAGTTTGATGAATCTAACCCTTTTATCACATCCCCAGAAGAGGGTGAGGAAGCTTCAGTGGCCTACCGTTACAGGAAATGGGACCTAGATAATGGTATTATTTTAGTAGCTCGATGTGAACATGATGCTTCTTTGGCTACTCCTTCTGGTGATGCTCAGTTCCTCACCATCAAGGCTCTTAATGAATGGGACTCTAAGGTAACTTCTTGAAATGTTACTAAGCTAAGTGAAATAAGATTATTGGGTACATCTGTAGTTTAATTCAATGATTGTTTAGAGTTCAATATAAGTATAATAAATAAATAGTAAATTCTTCATGAAATAGAATTTTTTATTCCTTAATATTGAAACTTATTTATGTGTGTAATAAGTATCAACAAGACTAAAAGAGTATTTTATTCATTTTAAAGTGACCCCTAAATTTAGAACTGTTAACTTACAAGCAATTAATTTTTAAATTACTTCTATATATAGATATAATAATGTTTGCCTAAATTTTAAGTCTTTATTAAACATAATTCTAGAAATCCATATATATTTAGTTGCTATAGTTAAAAATGTTATTGAAAATCAATATTTATTTAGTTATCTGGAGGTGTTGAGTGGAGGCAAAAACTGGATATACAACGTGGAGCAGTATTGGCTAATGAACTTAGGAACAATGCTTGCAAGCTTGCTAAATGGACTGTGCAAGCAATTTTGGCTGGATCTGACCAAATCAAATTTGGGTAATAATTTTATAATATTAATGTCTCTATCTGTGCTTCTAGAAATCTGCTGGAATATTTCCATATAAACACTGTTAATGTAATTCATGTTTTTAATCAGACTAATTAGCTTATTCTTTAATTATTAGCTTAGTTAATATTAGATGTACTTACAAAAAAGTGGCTTATATTGTGAAACTCCCTGATTGCTGTTTTTGCCTGTTTTAAAAATTGAATCATTTCATTTTCTTGGATATTGTAATTCCAAAATCAGATCCGAAAAGCAAGCCATTGCCAACAATCTAAAAAGGGGGCTAAATGGCAAAATTAGGGTTAATATTATTGAGTAAGGTATTTTGTCTGCTTTTTATGTTTTTAGCAATGTCAAAAATGGCATTGTGGCTGTTTGGATCTGATTAAATTTTTTTTTTTTGCTTTTAGGCAAATTTATGTCCACACTTCAGTTGTATCATTTTGTCTGTATTAATGTAATATATAGACTTAAGAAAAATAATTTATACTTTTTATTTATTTTGCTATTCACTATATAAATATTATTTCTATTTCATGTTACATTTGAAAAGTTAACAAAAATCTCTAAACTAGATCAGAAATTTATTTTTCTTCAAGATTCGTTCTAATTTCTTAAGACTTAAAAGTAGGGGTTGTATTTTTGTTTTATTTAAAATGCCAAATATGTGTAATCATTTTAAAACAATCATATTAGTAATATGTCTAATATTTAAATGCAACATAAATATTTAATAATTTTACATATATAAATTTCAAAAACCTCATTATCAGGGAAAACATTTGGAAACATGTCTATTTTTACATTTAAACCTTACCATTGACTGTGAAAAAGGTTTGACTCTGTTAAAAATATATGTATTTACATGAAAATCACAACCGTATTAATGAGTGTATATTTTTGTTTCAGTTATGTTTCCCGAGTTCATGTTAGAGATTCTTCTAAACATGTCATCTTAGGCACTCAACAATATAAGCCTGCTGAATTTGCTACTCAGATCAAGTTAAATATGGATAATGCTTGGGGAATACTCAGGTGTATAATTGATATATGCATGAAACAGAGGGATGGAAAATATTTAATAATGAAAGATCCAAACAAGGTATTTATAGTTGCTTTATTATATGGTTTATCATGATTATATTATGTTAGTTTATAGATTACGGTTAGTGACCCTTTACTCTCAATTTATAATGGTTGCTGGTTGTATAGCTGTAGTGTATGTAGGTTCTATAGAATATACCTGCATGTAGCTTCTGTTGTTTCAATAATATGTTATTGGGGAGAAACTTATTATCAACAATTTTCTACTTCCTCTCCCAGGATAAATATGACTTCCTTTTAATGACATCTCTATCATTGTATTGTTGCTATTAGAAAGATAAGTAGATTAAAGATAATCTACCAAAAATGATTCTTTGAGTTTTGTATTTATTGCACAAAAAACAAACAAACTTGAATTTTGTCTTCCATTTGGATGCTTCTTCCTAATTTCAGCATACTTTCTTGGCATTTGGAGTAGTGCATAGTTTCATATTTGCTTGTAACATATCTTCACTTGTATTTTGCTTGTAAAAGTGAAGCTTATAATACAATTTTCACAAATTTCCTCTTTCAATGGATACCATTTTAAAATATCCTTGTCTTATGTTGACTCACAAAGTTTTTTGAATTCTAGAGGGTGTGTATTTTCACATTTGTTTGAAATAAATCATCTTTTAAAAAATGTACTATTGGATTATTTAAATCTTTCTGGAAGGCTTAAAGACACCCTTAATCACATCATTATGTGTGATATAGAAGATGTAAAAAATATCATTGTTGAGGTGGTGTATTTAATTAATTAGTTCTAATTTCATTTGAAGATGTGGGGTACTCTGCTTCAGAAGGCCTTGACAATGCATGTCCAGAGGTTAGGTAGCTAGATAAATGATTTGACAGGAATCAGGTTTATGGTTACCACTGTGAATCATCACAGGATGGAAACTTCACTTTGTGGTGCATAAGGTATGCGCTTATGTTAATGATGATGGCATGTGGTACAGGTTACCGCTGTAGGTCCTTGCAGGATGGAGATCACTCCATAAGTTATGTACTTACAGTCATGAAGGGATATGCCAGTCCTATAGGCATTCACTGTAGATCCTAACGAAAGGATAGGAGGTACAGGAAAGAGGAGAGATCCTGAGAAAGCAGGATGAAATAAAAGTTTAATAAAGTACATATTTCTAAAAGTAGCACTAGAATGTACTGATCCACTATATATATTATTACTCACTGCCTCCTAAGGAGAAGAATCCCAAAAGGGGATATTCATACTTCGGTTTATCATGTTGCACTATGCTATCTCTATGAGCTATTAAACACCATCGAAAGATACTACATATAAGACGTTAGAATTTAGTGGATCAGAAGATTCTATTGTAATCTTTTTTGATTCACATAATATATTTAACAATATTGCAATATTTGATCTGGTTGTTACATTTGTACAATTTAAGTATTTACAAGAAAAAATACATTTATATAATATATATATTTGTACCAGATTACCCGTAACAGTTTTAGTGCTAGCTAGAGCAGTGTCCAGTAAATAGTATGGTCGCTGCATCATAACCTTGAGATATTGAAGGTATACTGACATGACATTCTGCGGTGGTGCCACCCTATTGAGTGCTTAGTGTTTAATCATTTAAAATCAATATTAAGTTCTTGATTTAGTCACTTGATGCTAACCTCTATTTTTAATTTTTATCATTATAACTAATTATCAGTGCTGCTGATTTTTGGGTATTTTTTACGTTAGCTATTCTAATTGATGGGTAATCGGGTAAAATGTATTTACTTTATATGTAGGTGTGATAGTGCAGTGTCGCACTAGTCCTTTGACCAGGTTTTTTTAGTCAATCATTAGAGACTTTTTCTCATTAGAGATTCTTCTTTAGATATTGAATTTTAGAACATAGGCGTACCCAGGCCATTTGGGGCTTATGACATATCTCTTTTTGGGACCTAGGATTGGCCTTGGGGTACGCTTATTTTTGGGGCTCGGGGTGGAAACAATTTTAAGGTCTCGGGTAAATTTGTTTTTGGGGCCCGGGTTGGATTTATATTTATAATTATAATTTATATTTTGTATAATTTGTTGTAATAAGGCTGAAGTATGTAGGACAAAAAGTTTAAGGTTTTTCGGTTTTTAAAATATAAACATTTTTGTACTGTTTCTATGGATATTTTTGTACTATCAACGTTTATGTTTTCAATGCTCCTCCTCAAATTTATGTATTTCTAATTATTTTAACTGTAAGCTTAAAAGTCACGAATAATTAATTAAAAACAATAATACATCCATTCGAAATAACTACCAAATATTGAGGTATTAATAAAAGGAATGAATTTGTGGAAAAAATAATTGTGGTTTATATCTGATTATAAATTATTCAGCCAAAAGAGGTATACATATGACAGTTAAACGTGACAGTTAACGTGGTAGTTAGGGCATGACTTACACTATCAACTATCACGTCAGACCTAGTTCGTCAATAGTATTGTGACCATAAACTGTCTTATCAATCTGACTGTAACTATCAAACAGTTCCACCATGATAGTGATTGCGACTTTGGTCGAAATAACTAAAACTGTACGATTGTTCACTGTCAAGACATATACATGCTTATACTTGAACCATCAACTATCACACCAGAGCTAATGTGACAGTACAATCAAGACTGTAACAATGATACAGTTACAGTTATAATTATTCTGAAGAACAGGTTTAATGGTGGGTATTTGTCGAGTAAAACAGGTATTTTCAAGGTGCTAAACGGGTATTTTTTGGTTGAGTGATTCGGCAGTACTGATAATTTTATATGGTGATCAAAAAAAGTGTTCGTACACCGTTTAATTTTTAGTTTAATAAACTTTATTTTCTTTAAACACTATTACAATTTTTACTGTGCTACTTATGTGAAAAATAAATATTTACATGAAATAAACAAGACATAAATTACAGATATACTTATTATATTTTTAAAAAAACATGTTTTTCTTGGGCCAAAAAAGTATTTATACCGTTAAATATTATCAAAAAGTTGTAAATAACTAATGCATATGTACATATCTTAATATTTTGTGTGAAGTCCCTTGGCATTTACTATAGCCAAACACCTTCTAGGCATCAACTCCACCAGGTTTTGAGTCACCTTTCCGATTTCGTTCCACCCTGTCTTCAATTTCACTATTAGTTCTTTCCTATTTGAACATTTAAAAGTCCGAACATTTTTTTTTCAATAAAGACCATAAATTCTCAATTGGGTTCAGATCAGGG
This sequence comes from Halyomorpha halys, assembly GCF_000696795.3. Classification (NCBI taxonomy): domain Eukaryota; kingdom Metazoa; phylum Arthropoda; class Insecta; order Hemiptera; family Pentatomidae; genus Halyomorpha; species Halyomorpha halys. The sequence goes on from NW_027112496.1 coordinate 342,616, forward strand.
GACTGAGAGAGCATAGGAAATACCCTACAGGCATTGTACAATAACGATTCACTAGTTTTTCTTGTGGTGTGTTTGGGATCACCATCTTGTTGAAATAAATAATTTTGTTCAATTCCTAATTTTTTAACACTGTTATTTAAATTGCAACGCAATATGTCAATATACATGTCTGCTATCATAATGCCATTGATTATGTGTAGTTCTCCAACCCCTGCCCAGCTCATGCAGCCCCAAACCAAGATAGAACCACCTCTATGCTTAACTGTAGTAACAATGTTCTTTAGATCCAGCACCATTTTGGGTTTCTTCCACTCATATCTCTTACCATCAATATGAAATATATTACATTTTTAATTAATCTTGTTTTTTTCATGAAAGCTATTATTTTTTAAAGAGAGTAGTACAGTACAAACAAGTATATTAAACTAAAAAATGAATGGTGTACGAATACTTTTTTTGTTCACTGTATATGAACATATTCATTTGTAATTGGATTCATCGACCTATTTTTGTCCAATCTTCCCTTTCCCACATCTGTTAGTGTCTTTTCTATTTCCTCTTATTTGGCCTCTCTTTCATAAATTTCTTTAAATAATCATGATGTTAATTATTTTTTATCATTGTTTGTTCTGTATAGTACTACATTTGTTAATCTGTTGTTCATTTGATCAAAACATAAGTTGCATTATACCATATGCTGGCATAAAAAAACATAAGTTCATTATGCTATGTTGTTAAAAAATGTTTTTTTTACCCCATTTGTGAAGTTATCACATGATGATTACAAAGCAGTTTTTGTTATTTATATTTAACCTTACTTGTTCAGATGCATTTATGTTCCTTCTTTATGATGTAATTGTTCTATTTACCATGCTAATTGTTAGTAAAGTAAATATATTTATGTGGTAAAAAATGGTTATCTTATTCTTAGAAGTCTGATTAATTGGCATTTATGTTTGTTTCCAGCCTCTTATTCGTCTTTATGACATTCCTGATAACACTTTTGAATCTGAGAATGAGGATGCTGAGGAAGAGGAGGGTGGCCTCTACCTGATGTAATTTAAGAAGAATCATAATCTATTTTTTCAGAAGTTTACAGTTATAAAACATAGAAATAATTATAAATTTGTGTGTTTACATGTATATACACATGTGTATATCTATATATCACACAAATAGCTTGTATGTATATGTGTTTATGTAGTATTCACATATTAAGTATATATGTGGACGTTATTTACTCATATACGTACTAAAATACGTTTTCCATTTTATAAAAAGTTGGTATTGTGGATAACTGATTATAAAAGAGTAAACATTTTATGATAATTTATAATAGTAATATTTTTCCTTTAACTAACTTACACAATAAATAATATTATAAAATTTGATTACTGAAGGTTGTTGTATTTTATCAC
>NW_027112496.1:344098-378866 GCF_000696795.3 Halyomorpha halys
TATTTAATTTATGCATCATTTTTCATTGTTTCAATTTTAACTATATTTTTTTACAGAACTAAGGTTTTACACTGTTTATTTATAAGTTTCATATCGTACATTCTATCCTTAATTGAAGAATAAACAATTATTTTGATTTTTTTTGTATTGATAATTAAGATTATTAAAGGTTAGTAAAATTTCTACCATATATATTACTAAAAAATGTCTGTGGAAATATTACTAATCCTGATAATGTTTTAAATTATTTACATATAATTATGCATTTATTTTTTTAATGTACAGCACATTCTGATTTATCCGACATATTTCAGACTCTTAATAGTATTAATTTATCACATGAAATGTCAATTTTACAGGTTAACATTAATGAAAAAAATTTGAGTTTAGAAATTAATTCTTGAAAAACATTTTGTATACTATCATTAGTTTCAAACATTCTCTTTTTATCATTAGTTTCAAACATATCTCATATCTCATATTGAATAATCACGTTAGCCTATTGTTCATTTCTAAATTTTTGTTCTCATTCCGAATTCATCTGATTTAGTATTTTTTAAATTTATTTATTGACATTTACAACCGTTTTTTCATAAAAAATACATCTAGTAAATTTGATGTAAGATCATATTGGCATGTTGAGAAAATACCCATTGGTAGCACTTAAATAACATTTCTACATTAGAAGGTCTTAAGACCATCTTTTCAAGTGCCGAGGAGGATTGTCAGGAATGGAAGAAGAAGCAAGGTTGGACACTAGTGGGTTTAGGTGGTTAGGGAGTTTATAATGGAAGGATTGATATCTGGTTCGAGTTTACTTTTTAAAAACTTTTTTTGTTAACCACATTTAATGTTAATGATACCCACTAAAACTGACATTTCATGTAATTAATACAATTGTAAAACCCAAAAAGATATTTATAAATGAAAGTATACGTAGGTGAGTTAAAATGTTTAAATCAACTTCGTATTATGGTTTATAGTAAATTTTCAGTGTGAGATAAGTTTATGCTTCTCATGAAATTCGGTTTTCATACAGGATAACCAAAAATGCTGACCTCTCATTTATTTTTAGATTTTGATGTGCTTGCTAAATAGAAATTTGCTCAATCTTAATATATAAATATTAAACAGAGTTAGCATTTTAAAAAAATTAACTTTTTTTTGTAATACATTGAACACAACTGATTCAGCTTGATAGTATTATAATTTAAAAAAAAATATATAAATTGTATATTTAAGAACTCTTGTGTATGATACTGCACAATGAAATGAAATATGGAATTCAGATGAAGAAATATGTATTGGTGAACATTTTTTTATGTATTATCTTTTATGTTTAGAAGGTTTATATCATTTCCAATTGTAGCAATTTTAATAAAATATTTTTAGAAGCCGACATGTGTTATCTGCTATTTTCATTTATCTTTTTTAACTAGAATATTTATTTTAATTCTAAAAATTCCAATGTTAAATCATTTAATATTATTCAATTAATTTCTCATCCTCCCGAAGCTAATTAGCTGTTCAAATAATTGATTAAATGCATGAAGTGGTGTGTGGAGATGGAATTGATAAAGGTTTAAGAAGTGGGAGGTGGCAGTTTCTCAGGTAGTTAGTTGTTGGCCACCAGTAGCTTTCACAACAACTGGGCTCAGCTCCTCCAATTTCTGACAATTTTGAGTTTATTATGACATTTGGAACATGGCAGAAAGCTTTCTGCCTAGGTAAGGGGAAATATTTCTTAGAACTTATTATTGGTATACTCCTATAAATATTAATTATTAGTTACTCAGACTATTTTCTGTTATTCAAAAATTTCCAAAACATGATGGGTGAAATGATAATTTAATTTTAAACAGTGCACTATGGAAAAAAAAAAGATAAAAACCATTTTTGCTTTCTAACATCTTTATTTGCATTTATAATGATAATTTTTACATGAATTTACAAAATTTTGGTTCTTAGCCTATTGCTTTAAGAGAAATGGTACTATAGGGTGGTTTTGAACATGTTACCACTCAAGCAACTGACTCATTACCTGATCATGAATAAAGAGTAAGTTAGCAACAATCTATCCTAAGATCTACAATTTTGCAAATTCATTTTAATAGTATATATTTTGAATTAAGTAGAAGAGGATAGGTTTAAAAAAAAAAAAGTTGTGGGGGTTAATGTAACTAAATTAGTATTCATATCATTCGAAGGAGGAAGTGGAAAATGATTGTATGACTAAATCAAAATTTATGATCAAACTATGACACTAGAGAGGTACTACTTAAAATTGTATGATTAAGTTTGAAATATATCTTCAGAATCATTTGCATAATTATATACTGTGAGATGTAGTTGCTTATAGTTTTTTTTTTTAATAATCACTCAAAAAGTAGTTTATATTCAACCTTAAGCTATATTATTACAACATACTAAAATAGTGTAATTTTTAAAGGTTTATTTTATTATAAAACCCTGGCCTTTATTAGGAGTTGATGCATTTTTTTATGACCCTAACCGTTTAAAATTAATCAATTAATCCCAATGCTATTGTTTTAATGAGACTAGAAAAATAAAATTTTTAATTTAAATTGGATATCCGGTTTTCTGCAACAAAACCGTCACTTTTGCGGACTGCAAAATATAATTTCAGTACAAGTAGAGATTCAATCTGATTCTTCTTCGGAAAATAAGCAACGAAGACAAACAAAATGGTGGATTGAAAGAATATGTGGTATTTTAAACCAACACTTGCCTGTTATTTAGAAAAATCTTTCCTTTATCTTGTTTACATTAGGAAAAAAGTTGAGTGGCAACACTGTTAGTCAAGTACTGCTACCTTATTTTCAGTCTTCTCTTTGTTCCATTGGCTTAAATAACACGCTAAGCTTAAATTTCAAGTTCAGTTATAAGTTATTTACATTTACTCATGAAAATGGTGAAGTAATTTTTATTTCAATACATTTAAGTATTTGAATGGATGAGAATTAAATATTCAAAAGCCAATTATACATTATGAAGAGGTATGTAGTAATAATTTAAATATACTTATATTGTAAATTAAATAATTTTGCAAACGGCAACGATTTAGCAATAAGATTTTGTAATTATTATTTAATGTTCAAATATATTCAAAAACTATTTATAACATTTAAATAAACAATTTATAGATTATTGTATTTAATTGCTTTGATTTTATATGTCAATTAATTAGACTGTATATCTAACATGTATAAATATTGTCTCTGTCCTCAAATTTGTAAATGTTTGTTTGTTTTTTTTGCTTATAATCATGCTTCAACGCTTCGTTTCTCATTAATCTGGATATCTCAAGGGTGGCCAATGTGACTTCGATCTTGTACACTCGATTATTTGGCAGATTTTAACGGATTGATCGATAGCTCATAGTTATTTAGTGTCTTCTAAAACATATATCACTATTCAAGAGCCTAACTGAAACAGAAGTACTGTACGGAAGGAATGAAAATAGGAGTGTCACCATATATTTGTCTCAAAAATCTGGTATTATATTTTGGTATGATATTTCTTTTGGTATTGTCAGTGTTAAAAACGTGGTCCTCCATGACTATTTAACATCTTTGAGTTCCAAAAAATCGTAATTTACTTTCGTAAAGAATTTAGTACATGTGGTGGATCAACCTTTTTTGGGAGAAATTGTGACGGACATACAATCTGGGTTAGTTCCCATTCCTTTGTCATATTGAAATTTGATGTCATTTTGAAGGATTTGAAGTCTTGCTTCACTGCTATTATGGTTTAGTTCTCAGTTCCCTAAAGATGCTGCTACACGTTTTCCTAACGTTTGGCGAATTCAAGCTTGCGAAACTGTTTAATAATTTTTGGATTTGCTGGTATAACTTTGCTTGAATTTTTGACCAACCCGTCGAGTGCCGTTTTTGGGTACAAATCAAAGGGTGCTTGTGCCGCATCTACACGTTTGTGTTCAGTTAGCTTTGTTTTAGAACTATCAACAGATAAATATTTGCACTCTCTATGTTTTTATTATTTCAAAAAATTCTCTAACCTTCAGATTCAATAATTAACTCTAAGAGTATATATTTTAAAATTCTATCAATCGTTAAAATTCTCTCTCTCCTAGTCAATTTATTCCGCACTAACCAACCCACAAGATATATTGATATCACCCATCCGAAAGAGAGATATTGATAAGAGATTCCACAAGACATTTGAACTGTTCCGCAGTGCCCACCTTCAAAACCTCCAAAAAGCAATCTTGACGAAAGCCCTGCAATGTGAGGTGAAACGTTGGTATAGAAAAAAAAATTGTATTACTATTTGAGTTCCTTTTTATTGACCGCCACCGGGACCATCTTCCTTTATCAAATAATTTTTGCTTAAATTTTATTTGCTGGCCTAATTTTTGCTTATTAATTTTAACTTGTAAATTTCGTAATGTAGCCCATGGTAAAAAACAAAACAAAATTAATTTATAATTCACTATGATCTTTTATTTTCATAATGAAACAATGAAATGCAATATTTTGAATAAATGTATTATTTTTTAATACATTATCTAATTTATAGATACAAGATTTTAATGATCAAAGGTCCAATTGGGGGGTGTTTAATATTTTTTGCCCAGCATTTTACAATTCTTAGTGTTTAAGAATAGTGGTGATGTCTGGAGATACTATTTCCCCTGTTATATTTGAAAAATGGCTTTAAAGAATTACAAGTAGTCTTCCCTAAAAGTTGCGAAATAATATCATTGTCACCTGCAGTTTCCCTGAAATATTTCGCCATACCCTACCTAAGAATTAAATCTAAACAAATGATGTCTTCGATTGTTAGACGGTTCATGGCATTAAATAGCACACATCGATAAACGGCTGCTAGTGAATCATTTGTTGTGAAGTCTTCCACTTCCTCTCAGTATGGTACCTCTGACCGAAGTTTCAGCTCGGTTATTAGGTAAGCTACTTCGGTTTTAACAGTAAATCAACTTGGTTCTATGAATTTTATACATAAGGTTTTAACTTAATTATAATTCTTATTCTTAATTTAGGCAACAGTAATCACTAAATGAGGATAATTAATTTTTTGTTATTTAAATTTTTTCTCAGAATTGAGCACTCACTCCTTTCACGTGGAAAATATTTAGTTTTCATTATTTATTATATAAAAGCGTGTGAAGTTTCTTTAATGCATAAAATTAATTGAGTAGTTCCTTTATAGTTAACGAATTCATTATTTTATATGTTAATTAATTAGACTTTGTTTCTCTAACAGTTATAAATATTTTCTCTGTGCTCAAAAACGTAAATAGAATGAAAATAGGTGTGTCACCAAATATTTCTTCGGTTATCAATTTCACTTTTATTAATTTTAATTAATAAGTCAATAAATTATTTTATGGAATATGCTACCAAAGTTTTAATGAAATGTTTATGAAAAAAAACTATTCATAAAGTTTTATAAAAACTTAGTTCCTTTTTTATATATTCTATTATTATTATTATATGGGCGGGAGATCATAGAGGCCTAAGTCCTCGGAAATACAGACATAGGAAATATATCGCGCGTTTCTGTGAGGTTTGTATTATTTTATGCTTGAAAAAAGCCCGTGTGGGCCCTGGACTCGATCTGACAACCTTTGGGTTGGTAGACTGGTGCGTTGCCACGCTGCTACTGCTGCCCCCTTTTTTATATTTAATGGAATATAAACCTACAAAATAATATATGCTTACCTAACTCAAATGTAGGTAATTATTACTTTATGCTTAAATAGAAACGAGTGATTTGATAAGATCTGGGAAGCTGTAATGGACTATCAGGAACATATTGATTAACGGCTCAAGTAATTGTAGAAAAAAAATAACTTTGTTGAAAATTAAAATATGTTGTTGAATAATCTCATTCCTTACGACTAATTACTTTAATTTTACGTTCATGAATAGTTCATTAGTAAATAAATTAATTTGTGGATAAATAATAAGAAACCATTTATTGTACAGGAAGCACTCACTATTTAGTGTCTAATATAAATCGGTTCAAATGTTTTTCACGGTGAAAACTTAGGGTTGGAGATAAGACCTACGTTTTAATACTCTCGTTTAGAGTTATTAAAATGCTATCTAAAATCATGCAACACGGGATTCCAATATCTTCTAAATTGAAGGATTTACGCCATATTAAAATATTGTATTCTCAACGTAACTAAGATTTTCTAGATACGTTAAAACTGGAATCATGGAGACATGTTAAAATCATTTGTATTAATTTTTTATCACCTTTACCTTAAAAAATATTTTCAAGCCTGTAGGTATAGTATTATTTCCAAAAAACATATAAACAAGTAGTTTATGAGATGATATTATCACGATTATAAAAAGAAAATAGTATGGATTCAAAATAATGATTAATTTAAAGATTGAAACACCAACTCAAATAACATTAATAATTATAAAGTATAAGATTTTATTTTATGAGGTACCTTGTTCTGTCTTAAGGATAGTTAAGAGCATCTTGAGCCACCTTTGCAATAGCTCGATTTTCTCCGAACACCTTAATACCATCTACAATTTCACTTGATAAATATGGAGCCATGTTTTAGAAATATATATTGAACGTATCAGTATCTAATAGGAAGTGAATGCCCTTATATGCAAACCAGCAGATTAAGTACTAATTTCTAAGATTGGTGAATTATGGATTAGGGAATATTTCTTCTCGGAGCTCGGAGTTTTCATAGCAAGAATAGCTCATTTCGATAACTGAACATGTTAATATATTCGTAAAAGTAAGGAAGGATAGACCCACAGATCAGGTTCGAGGAAAACACAGCTAAAAACTGAAACTTAAGAAGAAAATAACTGAACGTCAGAAAATGTTTTGTTAGCAAATTAATAACCATTTTGAATTCATACAATTAATTTCCCCTTCATAATTATGGAAAAATCATTTCAGGGAAATTTCAGCTAAACCTCAGCTTATAACTGGCGCCAATTTCTAAACGGTTTTTGGCATCAAAATCTTAACATTCGAAATCAATGGTTGCCCTGTCTGTAAAACGTACGCGTCAATAACTGGTGCCTAATTATTCTAAATACTTAAATTTTGAAGATATCGAAATAAATTTGCGGTTTTTTCATGACTTATTAACGCCTCCTGAGAATGTTAAAAAGTAGGGGTTACACAACACAGAAGAAATATTTTTGTCCAAAAAACAATTATTTTTTAATATTTATATAATTTCCTTTAATTTACTTTTAAAACAAACATTTTTCTTGAATAACCATGTCAGTATCATTTTCCAAAATCGAGGTATAAAATGAACCAGTTGGAGCGTGTATTATTTTTTCTCAACATCTAGTACCGAGTGGATGTAACGCTCTAAAATATAATAAATTTTTAATGTGAAATCACCAAAAATATTTTCTAGAAACCGGGGTCGGACACTCCGTTTGCTTTCCTCAAAATTTTCCAAAGTACACAGCTCAAGGCAGTTGTCAACTCAAGTGATCATCTGCTATTGTAGACCGGGACGTGACCTCTTCCCCAAGGCCTGTTTGAAATAGATACGAGTGATTTGATAAGATCTTGGAAGCTGTAATCGACTACCAGGAACATATTGATTAACGGCTCAAGTAATTGTAGAAAAAAAAAATAACTTTGATGAAAATTCAAATATGTTGTTGAATAATCTCATTCCTTACTTACTGTTTATTAGTAATAATTACTTTAATGTTACGTTCATGAATTATAATGAATAATAAATAAATGAATTTTTGGATAAATAATAAGAAACAATTTATTTGAGCCTTATTTAGCTACTGTGGTTTACATGGCATTGTGTCAGTGTTACCTTCAACGATAAGAGAAAGGTATCATTTATTGGAAGGCTCAAGGGTTAGATTATTTATTTCATCAAAGTGAGTGCATATGAGGAAATATGTAATGTTTTTGTTTTATTTTTTCCATGATGAATCATTATAATCGACCAAACGAAACTTAACTCCTTCAGAGTTTAAGGTTTCTTCTTCTTCGGCGTTCTTCCGTTAGATGGACTGGTGGGGGCTAACATGAGGAATTCAGTGGTCTTCCAGGCTTTCTTTGGTTCAGTGGTGAAGCTTTCTTTGGTTCTCTGTTGGAGGGAACCAGCCTTCTCAATAATGTTCCCCGCAAGAAATAGCGAAGGATACCGCCCTCAGTGCTTGTTTTTGCCTTTTGGCTGTTCTGTCAGTATATATATTCCACATGTCTTTTAAATCGATGTTTATATTCTGAAAGGAAAAAAAAAATCCATTTGCTTCGCGGGTAGATTCATGCTTTTAGTACTAGAGATGGTAATAGATCATTCTGTTGACATCTGCTAAGTGGATTTCTGAAGACAACTATGATGCTACTAATGCTTTGCTGATTCATTCGGTTAATATTCCTTTCTACTACCCTTTTTGAAAAGGATATTTATGAACAGATTCATTTAGGTGTTTCATATCTCTGCTGCCTTTTTCTGAAGAAAATTTCGTATTTTTCCAATTGATGTGGACTTAATTTCCTCTGTTGTAATCCGTGACTTTTCCCTTTTCGAAACATTCCGGAGGTTCGAACCAGCCAGTGGTTCCCCCAGCTGGGGATTCGGTAGTCCTAGCGTGTTACAGCTTCAATGTTCTGCGGTTTGTGCAACTATTTTCTTAATCAGGTCGATTCTTGTTATTTCCTTACGAAAATACTGATCGATATGTAATTTTTATGTGAGTATTGGATCAAGCGTAGTGCTAAGGTAGTGAAGCAGTGGTCTTAGGCTATATTTTTATGTTGAAGTTCAGATTTTGGGTATCTATTAAATGTGTAGAGAGGTTTTTGAATTTTAAGATTCGTAGAATCCAAAAATCAAATAAAAAATCCATCTGTCAGTTTTCTACGTCTCCTAAACTTTTCGGACATTCTTCTTTATCATCCTCTTTCGAACTGATATATCTTTAGCTGTTCTACTATAGTTCACAACGGTTCCCTTTCAAAAAATCAAATTCGATTCTTGATTACGAATACAATAGCTTTACATTTATTGACTTGGGAATGAATTTCTTATGGTTGTCATTAATTTTAAATTGGAAATTATGAATTTATATTTCTGGTAAAACTTTATTTTTAGCTATAATTGTTAATAAAATTTATTTCTCTATAGTCTAGAGAAACTGTTTTCATCAAGGTCATTTTTTGTGTTATCAAAATCTTATCAGTGTTCTCAAAAGTAGGTATTTAATGGAAATTGAAAATATTTTGCTTAAGTGCTCTCAAATATCTATAATTCCGACAGCAGTATCATTAAATCACTTGATATCCTCTTGTATGAAGGTGGAATACTTCTACAAAATTAATTATTTTTTAAATAATTCGATTATGGAAATTTTAAACATCTGGAATGGTATGCCTAAAGCCCTTTCAACATATTCCATGAAGTCTTTCTCAAGATCGATGATGAGGTAATGGTTGACGCCGGCCGTTCCAGTTTTTACACACTGGCATGGAATTCTTACACACACAAATTTTTACAATACACAAGATACAACAAAAAAAAAAAAAAATAGAATTTATGACATTTTTCATAACTTTGTTGAGATCTAATGTGGTCTAAAGAACGATTTTCTGTAAGTTTAAACTATTAACAGAAGTTGAAGGTTAACATGCACCACTTTCTTGAAAGGCGTTTAAATGAAACTGTTATTATAAGTAATAGGTTTTTTCCTCTTTGTTTAAGATTAGCATAAATACTTTCCTGCTGAAATGGAATGCCACCATTTTACTGTTAGTTATAAAATGTCTACAAAATAAACCTTGATTAATGAAATTCTTCGTGACTATATTTTTATTTACATAATTTTTTTTTTTTTTAAATATTTTAGAACTATAAAACATTTCTATCAATATTTACTTGATTAGTCTCTTCCAAATTAAAAATAATTTTAGAGTTGGAAGAAGATTGTTCTTTTGAAATAATGTTCTATGACAACATTTTGTTTTGACTTTTGGTTCAACCTCTTCAATCTACCAAAAAAAAATTATCCTCCCCATTCTATTTTTTTTTTTTCTGTTTGCTTGTTTGTTGTAAAATCCATGTCAAAACCTACTTTGGGAAATTTGATTTTTTTAAAATTTATAAGTGCGAGTATACCTTTATGCTATGGTAGCTTTCTATGTTATCGAATTTCATCCACTACATTCACTCGTACATGTGCAAACGTATTTTCTTTGAAAGACCTATGCTTAAAAAAATCAGTTTGTTTACAGCTTCTACTTACAGGGTTACCTATCTCCATCCTACTCAATGTAACCAGCGAATATGATTACTCTTCTCACAACCAGATTAGCCACTGCAAACCTTTAACCTTTAAATTCTTTCGAGACTTCAGTTCAGCAGCCTAAAGTTTGACATAACTTAAAAAAATTCTTATTTTCCAAGTATACTTCGTGGAAAAAAAAGTATTTTTCATTTTCCTAAAGTTGTGTCTGGCATAACTAGCGACTCATTTCTCGAATACATCCTTTAATTATTTTGAATTTCTTCAAGTATCTTATTCATTATTTAATACTGATTAAATTTTAATGTCGAAATGATATTATCTTTATCGTACCTAATTTATTTTAACTGTCCCTTTATCTCTTAACATGAGTTAAATACTAGCTGTAGATCTTATTATTTTTCAAATTTTATAGGGTTACCTGTAATGTTATCATCAATTATAAAACGATACTTATAGGAATAAAATAAAATTTAGAGAAAAGTAAGTATAACGTACTGCTTTACTTGTTATTTATAGACTTCAGAAAAGCTTTTGACTCCGTCTGTCACGATAAAACAAATTCACAGACAGAAGTAAAAGTTAATAACCAAGAAATCAGTTTTGTCGAGCAATATATTTATTTAGGACAATCCATCTCATTTAATGGTAGAAAAAGTGAAATAAATAAAACTATTATCATGGGATGGCAAAAATACTGGTGCAAGAAACACATTTTTAAAAAGTCAACTAACTTTAGGATAGAAGGCATATGTATTGGAAATATGTATATATCCCGTAATTTTCTTATTCTCAGACATAGTGAGCAACAGATAACAAATATGAAACATTACTGAGGAGACAAAAGCAATTTTCAAGAAGTATAATATTTATCAAAAGAAAAGACCACATCAGAAACAGTAAAGTATAATCTGGAATTAAAGTTAAAAGCCTAACAAAAGCAAAAAAAAAAACTAAAATGGAGGTGGTACAAAATTGCAGCTAAGTGGATACCAAGGGAATATGAGAAAAGAAAGACCAATTACAAGATGGGGAGATGAGATAGTTGGAGGCTGTTGGGCTAGGAATAGGAACCAATGGACTAAAGTAATAAAGAACTTGTCATAAATTATCATTTATAGTCAACTGTTCAAATTATTATTTTATTTTAAGTTAATGTAAAAATTTAGATGAGCGAAGAAGTGGAAATTTTGTTAATTGTTGATAAACCAAGGGAGAAGCTTCTAGCTCTGTAAAGAATGTAAATAAAGCTGTAATTATTATTATTATTACTTGTAGGAAGATGGCGCTACAAAATTAATTATTATTGAAGATAGGTACAGCATTATTTTTCACTATTTGGTTTTGGTTTATAATTAGTTTAGTTCTGCATCGATGAAAGATTGACAAAAGTAAAAGTTGTAATTTTGTAAGCATAATAAAATTTAATCTTCAATTTGTCTTCCAATACTTCTAGATATCCATAAAATATCTTATTGACTAATTTGTTAAAAAGATTACCTCTACTTCCATTTCACATAATATTTTTTTTAAATTATACTTTATCTAGGTTATGATTGTCTGTAATTTCGAAATGAATCCGATGGAAGTAGGGTTCACCCTATTTCTTTTGTGTTTAAAGTTGTATCAATACAGGTGTCCTCGACCTTCATTTATTGTAAAGGATAAATCGATGTAGTCTATTCAACTCACTCACTTGTTCACCAGAGCTGTGAGGAAAACGGGACCAATTCGTCATTATTCCGGAATAAAAATTAAGTAAAACTATGGTAATCGTTTTTGAGTCATTGCATTCCAAAACTAACCAAATCCATTTTCAATTCTTTATTTTAATTTATTGTTTTGGTAGTAGATTATAACGAGGTGCAAGAATTTATTCAAAAAAACGCTTGAAGAACCCGCTCTTTTTCTAATATACTGTGTACAACAAACATTTTTCAGTTTTAAGCAAATTCTGAATATCAGAAGATATGGCACTTATCACAAGAGCCGGGAAGAAAAGAAGGCAGTTATCTCACCCCAATTTTTAATTACTTCAATAAAAACTATGTATAATTACTAGTCAAAATTGATGAGTCTGCCAAGTATAGGTAGGGAGATTAAAAAATGGCGGCTGTTTCAAAACATTAAAAAAACATTGATTTTTCATTCAGAGCTCTATATCTTAAAAACTACCAACAACACTAGAAAATCTAAGAGAACATTATTTAAAGAAGAGTAGATTTTCTGAAATATTAGCCCTAAAAGAGCTATTTACGTTCAATAGTTCTCGAGATATAGCTTTTTAAAAAGCAAAATTTCTTAAAAATCTACTGAAAGATTAGTAGTTACTTAATTTATTTTGAGAAATCTATATCTCAGGAACTATGTGACGTACAGATGTCTATTAGCACTCAAATTAAAGCTAGTTTAATGGACTATAAAGTAGTTTATGACGTTGATCTTCGTATAGGTTGTAGCTTTCATGATATTTGCTAAAATAAATTGATTTATAGTTGTGCGGACAATAAATTTGATTTATGAAAAACTTTATTTCAGAAACCATTGGACGTACTGATGTCTGCTAGCGCTCAACTTAAAGCTAGTTAAATGTACTACAAAATAGCTACTTATGTTTATCTCCGTAGGAGTAGTAGTTTTTATGATATTTGACAAAATAAACTCACAAAATGTTAATTTATAGTTGTTCGTATAAAATATTGGATTTTTGAAAAAAAAATATATCTCTAGATCCATAAGACGCACATATGTCTGCCAACACTCAAAATAAAGGAAATTTAACTTACTATAAAGTAGTCGATTACACTTATCTTCCTAGGGGTAGTAGTTTTTATGATATTCACATATGAATATAAATTTGGCAAATGAAAATTTGTCGGAACAACTATTAATCAATTTATTTTAGCGAATTTCATGTAAACTATTGCTCCTACGAAGATAAACATCATAAGCTACATTATAGCTCATTAAACTAGCTTTAATTTGAGTGCTAATAGACATCTGGACCTCAAATGGTTTTTGAGATATGAATTTTTCAAAATAAATTCACTAACTACTGATCTTTTAGTACGTCTCACAATTTTTATGAAATGTTGCTTTTTAAAAAGCTATATCTCGAAAACTATTTCACGTAAATAACTCTATTAGGGCTCATAATTTCAGCAAATTTACTCTTCTTTAAATGACGTACTCTTAGATTTTCTTGTGTTGTTCCTACTTTTTAAGATATACAGCTCCGAATGAAAAATTATTTCTTTTTATCGCTTTGAAACAGCCGCCATTTTTTATTCCTCCTACCTATACTTATTAATTATACATAGTTTTCATTAAAGTAATCAAAAATTGGGGTGAGATAACTGCCTTTTTTCTCCTCTTGGCCTCTTGTACTATTATGTGTAAGTTTTAGGAGTGTCATGCATTCATAACAGTTTATTCTTGGTCATAACTCAGCAGTCATCTCCTCATTCCTCGGTGGCTCTTGTTTTAAAGAGAACCCCTGGAAAATATAAGAATCAGTATAGTGTTTTTAATGAGTTATGTAATTCACTAAAACCCCCTTTATTAAGAATAATAAAATAGGTTCATACATACATAATACATTAAATGTATTATATATACTTCAGTGTTTCTTCTCCTTTTGATTGTCTTGTGGTATTATAAGGTGTTGACATGAGTTCAGTTAAGGTGGTATAATCTAGCTATACGCCATGGAAATACTTAATGGAATTAATTAACTGCTTCGCTCAAACCCCCTTTTTTTTCGTACCCTTCATTAAGAGTAATAACACTATAAGTTCATACATACATACGAGAAATGTTACATATTGTAATAAAACAAAAAAAAAAAGAAGGGGGTTTTAACACTTAGACCTCCGAGTTGCATAGGATATGGCAATCAAGACATACTCAACACGTAATTTTTGTTGGGATGTTGGCTGCCACTCATTAAATCCCCTTTTTATTTTATTTCATTTTCAAATCCTCTTTATTGATATATAGTTACGATTACAAATATATGATAATACAGTGTATATATACAAATTACATACAGACTTTGTTTGCCGTATTACACGTATAAGTTGAGTAACAGGGTCCGCTGAAGGCGGTTTCACATTGGTAACATCCTAGTTGGGGGCTTGCATAGAATGGAGAGGGACCATTCCGGATGGTGGTGGTGGTGGTGTGATGACTTCAAGCTGCAGAGCCCGAAGTCCTTCCCTCAATTAAATCCCCCATTTGGCGACGGTCCTATATCACTTTTGAAACATTTACTTAAAACGGGAAGAGGAGACTTAGATAATAGTTAAATCGAGCAATATTTTAAAAGTGACTAAAATTGAAAGAACGGTGGTATTAAAGACAAGATAAGACCCACCTCTCCCGCCTTCCATGATAGCCGTTCTTTTGTTACCTTTAAAACAGAAATTGTTGCGAGTATGTTAGTCGAAGAGGGGATCATAACACAAAAAATATTACCGACCCGCCCAACTAAAATCCCTGTTTAGCTACGGCCCTAAATCCTTTTGAAATATATACTTAAAACGTAAGAGGAGTCTTTGGATAGTTAAGTCGAGCAATACTTAAAAAGTTGCTAAAATTGAAAAAAAAAAAACGGCTTATTAAATCAACACTGCAATGTTACTAACAAATTTTTACAAAAGATTTTAACCCGTTTCAACAAATTGCACCTAATAAATATTGTTATCTTTGAACGCAGTTTTGGAGCATGAAGAGTGTCTTCCTGATTCTCTAGGGTAGCTAGAGTGTCAAATGTGTCAAAAACAAGTTATATACTCTGTGGTCCTAAAAGAAGAGAGTTTCTAGAATTTATTTAACTTGGAACATAGTTGAATTGAGTGAGATGTACCGCTTTTCTTATCAGATTAGTACATTCACTAAGATTTTTAAACAAACATTACAATATTCTTGAATTATTTGAAAACAAAAATCATTTATTAATTTTCATTCATCAACCTTCATTCATTTTCAATTTCATTCATTCCTCTTTATTGTCAGTTAGTTGTCCAGGGTCGGCAACGATTTCATGAACTGTCACCACGTTTCTAAAGTAGTTATTGTGGATATATCGTATGAAAGGCAGTAGTTTAAACATGTCTTGTTATTTCATCACTGTTACAGGTAGGTTTTTGTGTACTATTGGATAATCAATGTTTTTAGTAATCTTCTTTTTATTTTAGTTTTTTCTTTATCTTCATTTACACTTTCCTCAAAAGATAAAGGTGTTGAGATTACCCTGTATGCAACGGATCTATGAGGCCTGTGACCACGATAGCAATACTACTGATTAGGTGCCACCACTTTTTTCTTTTCGGTATGGCGTCCAGCAAGGTTCTTAGTATTTGAAAAGTATTTTTTTTCTGAATTAGATACACAGACACACCGGAATGAAAATACAGTAAAAGTAACTGATCGTTAAAAAATATGAGAGTCCCGTTTTCCTCGAGTCTTTGTTCCTAAATTCTTCACGTAACAGCATTTTTTTATTTCGTTTTTCTGTTATTAGTAAGATCTCATATTTCTGATCGAATGGTACTTATTAATTATATTGTTTATTCGCCTTTTTACGAATTTTTTAGTAGAAGTAAACGACTGAAATAATGAGGGCGAGAGACATTTTGGTCCTCCTTATAAAATATTCGGCAAAGAAAAGCTGAATGATCTTCGTTTGATGGATTATATTCAATTTAATTTGGCATGTTCCTTTCTTTGACACTGAATTGAGTAGCGCTAGAAATTTTTTTGGCTAATTCAGGAAGTGGTAGGTACTTCTATACTTGCTACTTCTATACTACGTGCTTCTATACTTACAAGTTATTATAAATTATATCTAGCATTTCCTTTGTATAGTTGTAGGATTGTGTTTTCAAATATTATGAAGGTTTGTGAGCCACACTATGTTACGTATCCAACTTCTTCAGTAACTTCGCTAGTGTTTCTTTGAGAGCTTTCCGAGATTGGATTTCAGCTCGCCGCTGCTAGGTGGCTATGGGTTTCTTTCTATATTGGTCCTCCCAATCATTAGTCCTAGCGCCTGATTTCGCACTAGAGGTTTGTTTTGCTATAATAATGTCCCTATACTCAACTTCTGACTTATCATGTTCCTTACTTCTAGTTCATTAATTGTTTTATAGGTCACAGTAATTCCGAAAATTTCAATGACTCCGATAGCTTATGAACACATGAAATTTGAAAGACATGAAAACCTAAGTTTAAAACAGTTATTGAAATTTATCAAAAAGGTATAGTTTAATTGTTTAAAAAAAAAATTTACAATTATTTTTTTCTTAAAACTTCAACAAAGCCTATGTCAAAAGAACTGATAAATATTCTTTTCATATAAGGTCTCGTCATAATTCTTTAATAGTTCACTGTATATATATGAATATTTTAGATATTAGTACTCGTATACGTTTTCACATATTTTAATATAACTTTAAGCAACATTAACATTAACTTAACAGCAATATTAATGAAACATACTTCAATTATTAGGAACCTATTAGGCTTGCAGGCAGACACACTAACAACAAACTATTACTATAAATACAACTTTTATTGTAATAATATTCACTGTAAAAGTTCTCTCTAATAAGTTCTCGGAAGAGATTTCATTAGAAACGTTATAACGATAAAGCCATCAAAAATAATTTAGTTATAAAAAATCTGAAGACAATGATCTCGTAAAAACATTGTAATTAAAGTCAAATAAAACGTTCTTACATAAAACGTCAGAGTTAGAACCAGCATAACATTAATTAGTTATATTCCTAAACACTATTACAAATAGAGACAATGAATTATCTATAACAAACATTTGACATGAGATTAAATTGGAAAAGCACACGGATATGACTGTAAATAGGAGGGATCTATACAAACGTCATTGCACTGTTACAAGGTTTACATAGAGCCTTTACAGACTAGACCGTATATACCACAAGCAAACAACATCACTGAAGAATATAAATAATCTAATATAACATTTGGCAGCTTATATTTTATGATAATAAAACATAAAATCTATGCCATCTATTCCCCAATCCATTACATCCTTGGATAAACAAAATAGCCAATTTTGATTTCACCTTAGAATCTATCAATAAATCATCTAACCCTCCTGAAGTACTCAAGCAATGTTTTTTAAGTCTTCTCTCTACAACAAGGGCTGTACATTTATCTACACTGATGGGTCAAAATACTTAAATCATGTTGGTTGTTCAGTAGTTCAACCTGCGGAGACCATCCGCTACAGTCTTCTCCCCACATTCTCAGTGTTTTCCTCCGAGTTATATGCAATCTATTTGTCATTAACGCTAGCACATGAAGTAAACGGCTCCTCCATTGTGATCTGTAGTGATTCATACTCGACCCTCAAGGCTATTCAAATTTTTCAAATTTTGCATAACCTCATTGCTTTTTCCATCATAACATCATAAAATTAAATAAAAAAGTTAATTTCCTGTCCAGTCATGCAGGTATATCGGGAAACGAACTGGCTGACAAAGAAGTATGCACCCTATTTCCAGTGCCTGATTGTAACTTGGCGCTGTATGATTACCATAAATTGGTTCTGATTCAATGCAAGGAAGCATGGCGCTGTTTTTGGTACAATGTACCAGAAACAAATAAAATGAAGACAATTCTTGGTGATATTCAACCTCTATCGCCAATCATCGAAAATCGCCGTGAACAATCAATCATAACCCGACTCAGGATCGGACATACAAGATTAACACACTTCTTGGCACCTTCTTGAAAGAAATCCTTCACCGACATGTTATAGTTGTAAATGTACCCTGATGATGGAGCATATCATGGACCACTGTTCGCGGCTGGAATCATCAAGAACGTCTTTTGGCCTCCGGGAACAACGTCAAGCCTTACTGCCAGAAAACTGGAATAATTTGTTTAAGTTCCTAAAGGAGAGCAACCTGTACCACACACGAATGTAACCACGAAATCTAGAATACGGTGCCTCTAACCCTGTAGTTGTATACGGCACCAAAAAATTAAGCAAATGAATAAATATGCCATCGATTTACAGAATAAAAAATAATAAAATCTATAAGTGCTTACAGAATACGGTTGTGAACATTCAATCGAATCAATGATCCGAAATATATGAAGGTATTTGTTTTGGGTAGAAGAATAAACACAGGGAAAGGAAGCAGACAGGCTAAGATAAGCTGCTACTGATAGCCGACTGTCTTATGAATACTTGCTGTTAATTTTAGATACGTCTTACCATGTGTAAAAATTAACACTTTTCGAAAGCTAGGGCAGGGCCGTCCGGAGCTCAAATGGTTAGGCCTAAGTCTATCGTTCTGGGATCTGCGGGTGGCGCAGGTTCGAATCCAGCCTGGGAGCATTGACTTTTTCTTTAAGTGGAGGTCACACAAAATGAAAAACTGGACCCCCACCATGGTTAGAATAGGTAGGTAACCCGTAGATAACTAGGCAAACATCGTCTTCACTGTGGATTGATATGGGCAACAATCAACTAAAAGACGGCCATTATAGTTATCTCAAACTATAATGATATGCAATGTCTAATTTTTTGACTGACCCACTTATTAACAAAACACTAACCCGCAAATCATGTCAGTAATCCGTAAATGCCATTAACATGTAAATTTACTCGGTAGCATTTACATCTTTCTCGCATTTACTGAGTTTCTCGCTCCTGTTTTTCCATAAACTTCCCATTAAATTTTAAACGATTGCTTCTTGTAGGAAAACAAGAGATGTAGTTTGTCGAAATTCTCATTAATGCAAAAGAACGGATGACCTCAACCCGAACGATTATTGTGTAACAAGATACAAGAATCTGAATGAAGAGAACACCCTTATCCGAATATGTTGTTTTGAATTTCTTCTTGGTTGTTTTATTTTACTTATTTTAACTTATATGTGAAACTAACGGTCTATGTTAACAGGGTTTTTTGAGATCCATTTTTCAATTATTCTTTGGTTTAATTCAGTGATTGAAGGGCTTAGGTAAGATTGGTATACGATCAAAATTGTTCAGTTTAGAAAAATTTTACAATTCATATTTAGTCTTTTATTTAGTTCATATTATATAATGTTATAGGTAAATAAATTTGAATTATGAATTTAGACAGACTAACTTCATAAGTATGTTTATAGAAAAACAAAATTCTTATTAGTAACGTGCATTCTTGCTTCAAGCCATTCAATTAAACAATTATTAGTGTTGTTTAGGTATAGATCAGATCAAAACTTAGTTCACAATGGATTGTGCATTGGGTTTTTCTGGAAATAAAAATGGAGATATGAAAGCCCCTAGGGGAAACGAAAAAAAAGATGACCTTGTAAAACAATGACTGGGAAAAAGAAATGAAATAAATTCTAACAATTACTTCCGCGAGTTGAATGTATATATTGTAATAATGTGAAGAGGAAAATATTTGAAAATAGCTAATGAAAAGGTGCTGAAAGTTACAGATATGTGGAATAAAATGGTTTCATGTTAAAAAATGTAGAATTAATGTGGTCCTAATGGTTTTGGCTCAATGTTTGATAATTAAAAATACAAAGTAATTTATTTATAAGAAATATTATATGAGGACAAAATTAGATAATTTCTGTTATTTAATCTATAAGAACATTTGTTGACTGATTCATATAACTATGGATGTTGGGCTGTTTGGGCAATGAAATACCACAATTTGTTGAGGTTTTTGGTGTTTTATTTTAGTTACATTAAAGTAAGCTTTCTCCCAAGCAAATTTTATTTATTATAATTTTTTTTTTCTTCAGAAAACATTCCTCAGCGTTACATCCTTGGATTCATGGGCTTCCTCGGCGTGGCCAACGCTTACATCATGAGGGCCTGCCTTAGCATAGCTATCGTAAGGATGGTGAAGCCAGTGACGCACGATGAAACTTTGTCATCAGACTCAAGTGTCTGTCCGTATGTAGAAGAGCACCTGTCCACCAATACTACTATTGTAAGAATATCATCAATATATTCCTTCTTTAAGATTTAAAATAAAAATTAATCTATGTACTTTATCTCTGATGAGATTAGTTATAGTCACATTATTTCTTATATAGGGCCTTCCAGACTAAATTAATAACCAATTTTTTTTTTTTTTTTGTGAGAAGTGTCAAATTTTTCACCGCCACAAGTATACTCACGGTAGAATACGAAATCATAAGAATTAGCTGACTTGAGATTTTGGGGACAAAGTTACACCCTGTGATGGAATTTATCGTACTCTTGGCACTTCAGGGTAGTTAAGTCGACTTTACAATATCTTAAATTTCTTATGAGGCGTAACAACTCTGGAATTTCCAATGAAAAAAATATATTCCTAATGAAGGATTCTCAAAGAAAATTTAATTTTGAAACGATTTTATATCAGTAATATCGAACTGACCCGACAAGAAGGTGTAAACCGCCAAAACCAGAAAAAATCTTTTACGGGTTTCAGTTTTAAGTATCTTATAAAATGCTATTATTATTATTTAAGTATTATCAGTTGGCCTGATGGTTTGTCGCCTGGGAAATGTCTGTTACTATGTTGATTATTTTGGAAATTTTATTTCTCAAACAACTCCTGATTTGAGGATTGGAAGATATCATGAGGTCTACTAAGGCCGCTTGTGGCCGAGGTGTCAAGGTCTTCTATTTTATTTTTTTCATGACTCCCTTCCTGACCATCTGATATAAGGGGATGGGGAGGTCATCTAGAGATAACCAATATATTCTAACGACGATGGGGGTTCATGTTTCCAGTTCTTGGGGCAGCTCTAGAAATAAAAGTCGACCACCTAGCTTGGATTCATGGAATCGGCACCGCTGCAGTCACGAGGCAGTCGCTTTACTCCAGGAGTGGCCAACAAGTCGATCGCGAGGTCAATTTGGTTCGATCGTACAACGCTCACTATGTCTGGGGGGAGGGATCCTGTGTACCATGGACATTGAAGCGATTATAGCAGACATACCTTTCTAGCAATAGTTTAGACATATTTCCTAAGGAAAAAAGTTATTTATCCATATTCTTCCCCTCGATGTGAGTTTATTAGCCCTTTAGATAATTATTGTTTTTGTTTTTTACGTTGGTGATAAACCGTATATCTGTAATTTAGTACGATGTGTAATCAGCGAGCTATTGGTACATTAGCAAAAAGTAAGTCATATCATTCTTTCATGATACATTTTCCTGCCCAAAAGAAGGCAAACGCGAAAGCAAAATATAAAAATCAAATTATCAGCTATACTATGGAGCTTTATAACAACTTTTTCATATTTACGAACAAACAGTACAACTTATACATTGCAGTTTAAGTTCAATCAGGAAAAAGTGTCGGAAAATCGATTTTTTTAGGTAACGCATGTTAGGAATGCTGCTATCAAAAGTTAGTTATGGAAATTTATTTTCTTCATGAGCATATATCTCGAATACTTAATAAGTATTTTAAAAAATAAAAAATAGTTTTGAACATATATATTACTTATCCATCAATACCTCACTGGAATGCACCTGATATTGAAACGCAGTATATAAACATAGTATGCATTTCACATCCCTTCTTCCCTAAGATAAGATAAAAAGTAGATCTAATATACAGAAAAGTTGGCCTCCTCTGCATTACTTTCTTAGCTACATACGGCCCGGTAAAGGTCATTCAGACGGATTGGATTGTGGCTAGATTATGTTGGCTACCTGTAGATAACTCGCGGTATATTAGGAAAGACTAGATAGTGGGTAAGAAAAAAATTACTAAGTCGACTATGTATATCTAAAGAAACCTAATTCACTGTAACGCACTGTCAAACCAATCATATTTCATTTTGAACTTTTAACTCTTCAATGGATTCCTGAACACTCTGTGTATAATATGGAATATATTTTTACGCTTTTTCAATACTTGGATATCAGAATGTTCACGTGAAAAAATTCCTACAGACAAAATACCACATAGAGAATGAGTTGTGATTATTATGAAAAATAAATTGTAAGAAAATTATGTAAATTTTAAATTAAAGTAATTATTGCTATTTTAGTAAATATATATCTAAAAAAATCGTTTAGCACTTCATCAAAAAGCTACGTTTACATTTCTAAACTTCTTTTTTTAAAGAATCATGTTTCATTATGACTACGGAAATAATAATATTCTTTATTTATTCTGGGATTGATCCTTAAAAATAATATACAGGCGTCAAAATTAGGCTTTAGAGCTTTAGAGAAAAATACAAAATAAAAATGGAATTATAAAACATAATAAAATAATGATTTTGAAAAGATAAAAATGAACAACAATAATTAACTGAATATATAAAATAAAGATAGAACAAATAAAATAAAACCATAAAACATAAAATAACTAACACTTCTGATAATAAATAAAAAGAGAAAAATTATAAAAAATCAAATACAATTAAATTAAAAATAATAAATGAAAAGGTATAATTTCTGCTAATATACATATTTACAAGTATAAAAGAAAATTTAAAACATTAAATATATACCTTATTTGAAACTTTCAATTGTTATTCTTCCGGAATAGGATGGATAGAAGGTTTTCGAAGATACAGGATTTGAAGATTGGAAGGGTATTATAACGACGAATAAAGGAGGGAATAGAATTCCATAGGGAAGGCAAACGGATGAGGAAAGATCTACCAAAGGCTGCGGTTCGATGGGTTGTTACAAATAAGTTCAAAGGCCGTGAGCGGGTGTTGTGGGAATGCATTGAGTATCTAAATTGAAGGATATCAGAGGTGTACGATGGACGGCGGGATTGGATAAGTTGGTGCAGGATGGAAGCAAGAAAATATTTACGACGGAAGGAGGGGTAAAGCCACTTCAACTCTTCATTGAATTCTAAATAATGTGACAGAGGCGTCCCTGGGAACCCCAAAGATGAATCGTACTCAGCAATTATTTAACCGTTTTAATTTTGCTTCGAGGTCCCCAAAGACATCCCCGTAAACCACACAGCAATAATCAAAGTAGGGAAATACTCAAGAAGTAACCAGGAGCCTTCGGGTTTCTAAAGGAAGTAGGTGACGAATATAATTCAAACGCTTTAGGGTTGAGAAGGTTTGACGGAAAATATCGGAGACATGGATTTTCTAGGATAGAGTTTGGTCTATGGTGACTCCAAGGTTTTTAACGTATGGATGGAATTGTATTATATTGTTGTTTAGGAATAAGGTTGGAAAATGAGAAATAGTTTTCAGGAGGTGATTGGATCCTATTACGATTGCCTTTGTCTTCTCTGCATTCAACTTTAGCTTGTTTTCTTGTGCCCAGTGACTAATTCGATTCAAGTCTTCTTGAAGCTTCTCCGTGGCAACTAATAGGTCAGAAGGTAGGAAGGAATGGTAAATTTGGAAACCATCAGCGTAAAAATGGTATTGAGAATGTTGGATAAGGATGGGAAGGTCATTGATGTAGATAGCGAAACGGGTCGGGGATAGCGATGAACACTGAGGGACGCCACAGGTGAGGGGTCGAGTCATTAATATTTCAAATTTTCAAAAGATTCTATCAAAAATTTATGAAATCAGCCTTTAAAAAATCATGAATACCAAGAACTTCAATTCAAAGAAAATTTCAGTTACCATGTTTTACGACTGTACGCCTCATATGTTTATGATATATTATGTTTTGTTTACTTTCATCTGATCTATATTAACTCTTTTCTTATAAATATTATAATATTAAAATAATCTATGGACCAATTCTAACTAATAAAGTATATTACTAAACAATTGTTTTTGTTATCAGTTTAACTGTTGAATAAAATTAGTTTTATACAGTCAACTATCTATTCATCAATATAAATTAGTTCTATGTTAATATCAGTCTTATATTTATGATGCTTGTGATTATCGATCTTTGATGTAATTGATAAATAATATTCGATATATATCTATGTGTTAATTGTCCATTGTTTATATCTTACATAAGTATTTATTATGGCATTGGTGGTTCATGACACACTTCGACAACGATTCATCACCTTGCTCGCTGGTATCAATATTCAGCTCACGCCAGGACTTACTCTGGAGTCCAGAGAGTCTATCTCGGGTCTAGAGTGATGAACTTACTAGTGAAGACCTTGACCAACTTGACTGAGGGTCAATTGTATAAACTGTCCATAATTAATCCTTGTGGTGATGTTGCAATATTGTGGTACCTTGCTGAAGCGTCCAAGTCTGACTCTAGAGAGAAAATAATATTTTTTTGGTATATTATATTATATTTAATTTTCGTTTAAATTTAGTGTACGGTATTTTTATTATATTTATAATAAGTGGTCTTCTAAGCCCTTTTCTAAAGAGCAGTAATGTAAACTTTTTTTTTTTAATTTAACGAAATACGCATGCTTATGGAATGTTTTTATCATTAGTAATTCCTGAACAAACATTCCAAATCAGTTGAGGAAGTTTAGGACTATGTTTACTGATTGAAAAACAAGGAACAAATACACATTACTCTTCTCTACGGTTTCTGTCATTACTTTGTTAAAAAAAAAAAAAAATCAACCAATAGTCTGATATTTTACTGAAAGCAATATAAATGTATTTACGAAGAGAAATTAGAAATAAAATAACCTATCCTAGGTTCATTTGAACGGCGGAAAAATAAGTTTAAAATTATTTACTAAGAAACATGATTAAAAAAAGATGATAATTTAAAAATAACATTAAAATGAATAGGTGAATATAAAAAATGAAATATTAATAGTGAAAAATAACTTAATAATAGTCCATTTGAGAGAGCGATTACTTGATTATTTATTTACAGTTTAGTACATAAATATATCAACAAATGCATAAACAGTTTATTGTGTGTGTCTTGGTCTATGAACGGGTGTTTTCTTCATAAATTAATTATTTTAAACTTCAACTCAGTGTGGCTTAAATGCCACTTGTATATCTACCATTAATTTTTAAACATTTTTATGTTATAATGATTTTCGAGCGACATATTTGTATGGCCAGGTCAATGTTTGTCAGCGTACACCTCACTCCAAATGTTTTCCATAAATATATTTTGTAATTTTAATCTTTTGTAAAAATATTTTCCTCATTTTAAGATATACTTCATTACAATTTTTTTCCGAGAATATTTGTTGTAATTTTAATCCTTTGTAATATATTTTCCTCACTCAAAGATTCTTTTTTCTTTTATCACTTCTCGACCTAATTTTTTTTTTCTTGAGATATTTATTGGTTTTGTTCTTTCTTTCAGAAAAATGTTTATAGTCTCATCCCGAAAATCTTTAATCTGTGATTATTGACTTTGTTCTGCAGCATATTTGGTCAAATCGCGAATCATACATTTTTGGGAATAATTAAAACATACATTTTTGTAATAACTGAAACATACATTTTTGTGGAAAAACTGAAACATAAATTTTTGTAAAGAATTGGCCGTAACAATGAAGTTTTAAGTACATGAGTAGAGAAAAAGTTAAATATAAATGGAAAAAATTAATTAGTAAAATTATAAAATTAATAAAAAGTTTAAATATACATTTTTATTGTATATTATTAGTATTTGTTAAAATAAAATAAAAGAACATCACGAATTATTATATTAATTTCTTTAATCGATGTTTACGGTGATTTAAGTAAACCTTGAATTTCATTAACTGTATATATTTTAAGGAAAAAACAGTTCAACTCAATAATTGGTTTAAGATTCAATCTATAAAAAGTTTAGATGTTGAAAAATAATAAACGCTCAATAAAAGCATAAATTGGTAGATAATATCTTTATCTTCACAATCGATGTCAAAAATTCTTTACCAAAGGTTCACCAAACTCTTCAAAAAATTTTAAGGGACGGCACATTGTGAGACAACGAAGGTTCTTTTTTTTATTTCCAAGCAATCCACAGTTCTAGAATTCGGAAACCTTTTTTTTTTTTTTTTAATAATTTATTTATTGTTATTTACAACTGTATACATATATAAACATCAAGTAAATTTGCTGTAAGTGATATTATGACATGATACAAACATGTGGAGAATCTACCCATTGATAGAACTCCAAAAACATTTCTAAAGGAGAAGGTCTCGAGGCCATCTTCTTTTCAGACGCCTAGGAGAATTGTTAGATAGTGAAGAAGAAACCAGGTTATAAACGAGTTGGTTTGGGTGGTTGGGAAGTTTATCATGGAAGGATTGGTATCGGGTTCTGGCCAAATCGGCGACATATGTGAATTGAGGTCCTGATGGATGATTTGATTTGTGACAAAGTAAGGAGCATTAAGGATTTTACGAAGGATTTTGGACTGTAAGGATTGGATTCTAGAGGAATTCGATGGTTCGATGGAACATTTTAATTGTGAAAAACGGTTTAGGTTATAAAGATGTGTTTTGAATTAAAAATTAGATAGTATCATGTAGAATATATAATTGAACAGCTAAAAGACATTAAATCGATCACAATCATTTTTATTCTTCTTTTAAATCGCTTTGGAGCTGATCAAAGAAAATAAAAGGATAAAATGTTTTAATTTTGACTAATCTTGTTAAACAATATATGAGAACAATGGTGATTTTTTTGTTTTTAATGGCACGGCAGTTGATTGTCCTACCTATTGGCATGACAGTCAACTATCTTCTTGTAAATGGTCTTTAAGTACCAGTACACATAAGGATTTTACTTGAAATGATCTTATCGCATCAAAACGCTAACGGAAGAAGAGTTTTTTTTTTTTATACTGGTGGTCAGAGTTCTTATTTGTTCAATATCAATTGAAAGTCGAATTCATTGGATTTATTTTTTAAGGAAGTGTAGGCTTCCCTGATTTTACCCGTTATCAAGACTGCTTTGTCTGCTTGGCTGTCAAGGACTTTTGTTGAGCGTAAAAATCGAAGGACATGCTACAGGAAGGTGTTGGAGTTAGAGTTATTGGACTATACCAGCATACATTTTTGAACCAGTTAGACTTCTCAAATAACGCATCAAAGTAATTAATGAATAATCAATATAAGCAGAATTGAGAGTAATATAATCTTTCTGAATTATAAATATTAATTTAATAAATATAAAATTACTAAATATAACCGAAATACTAAAGTATTGATGCTTCAGTGTACTAAAAATTACCTAAATGTCGTTGATCATTTTACTGCAGTTATTATTATTGTACTGAGTGGGGTCTACAAATACTGGGAAATTCTTTTTCTTGCAAATCTTTGTGAAAATATGTTTGTTTCTGAGCTGGGCGGTAATTAAGTCCTTTTTTTTATTCCGAGTAAAAAGTATATGAATTATGAGCACAAAGTATAATCAATTACACACATACTCAACAATTACGATTACTTTTGTAATCGATTTCATCATATTTTAAAATGATTAAGTACTATTTTAATTGATTACATCGAATTGAAAAATTGTGAGTTAATATATTGTTCTTAAATACTCTGTGATGAACATTTTTTAATAAATTATTTTCGTATTCTAACTCATTTTTCAAGAAACCGTTTCAAACAGTTGTAATTATTATTGCGATAAGCTTAAAGGTGGTTTTGTATGGTGTTTGCTTATATTTCATAAATTAAATATTGAAAGTAAAATATAATATAATATGAAAATATTGAAAATATTGAAAGTAAAAGTAGTTTTCTTTCATAAAATATACTTAAATCAAAAATAATATCGTATTCAAAATAGTAAAATATAATCATAGTACTAAATGATATGAGTATGATTACTTTTACTCAATATTTTTTGAGTGTTAATTACAAACACTCGTTTTCAAACTGCTTTCAGTATTTATGAACTTCCTATGCTGATTTCTCAATTTTTTCTTGAGTACAGATTACTTTACTAGTACTCAGCTTAAAATATTTTGATATGAGTATGGAATTCTGTAATCAAATATTCTGAGTACTAATGAGTAATCGTACCTGAGCCAAGATTAGTATCTCAGGTACTCTGCACAACATGCCCAATTTTTGTAGGCAACGGCAAAGTATTAAGGAACACGCTTGTGATTTTCCATTTTGCACCTAATATTGAACCACAACTTTTATTTCTGAGCTATAAATTACAAAATTTTATAGTAATTTTTGCAATCCATTTATTGACCAAACTTATTTTATTATTAAATCGAGCTCACAGCTCATTCACAAGGAGTCATTTTTAGAAATTTCTTAGTCATTTTTCAGTGATGTTATTATTTTGTTTACATCATCCACCACCTACGATAGAGTGTAAAGGTATGGTGACTGATTGACAAAAAATTTTCAAAATTTAATTTGATACAAACCTGTTTTAGTAATGTTGAGTTATATTAATTATTATTTACTGTTTTAACAGTATATTAATTAATCTCCAAATTTCGATTTGGCTTTAGGTCAACCCATTTTATTTTATATTATGCTAATTCTGAGAGTAAATCTGAATTTAAGACGCTTTCATATTAGGCATGTTTTTGATCAAATGTGTCCTGAAGGTGTAAGCAACTAAAAAAAAAAAAAACCAATGTTTTGCTGTTGTTGGCAACGTACATATGATACGTAAATGAAAATCTTTTCGGAGTTCAATGTCTCATAGAGAATCCATCTAAATCGTGGTATTTCTTAATTGAGGCCTTTTTAGTCTCTTAGGCTGGTCGAGAAAACTCAAATCATGATTACGGATTCTTATAGAAAATCAGATTTTAGAACGATTTTGTTATATATATATTTTCGATTTCCCGCACCGCAAATTGTTAAAATCCATATTTTTTGTGATTTGTGCCGTTAGGACATATCGTCTAAAAAAAAGGTGCCCAATGTGAATTCGTATAATATCTCATATACTATCAGAATACATTAAAAAAGTACTCCATTCCATTAAAATTTCCAGTTTTAGGTGCGCTAGTGTAGGTTAGAAAATTTACAATAACCTTAATCTTACAACAATAAACCAAGCTGCTGTTTGGATCTAGCAAAATCAAACCAAAATTCCAAAAATTGTAGAGGTTAAGAGAAATGAACTTGTACTCTCGTTATATCTCCTTATCTCCTTTTTGTAAAGATTCCTCGATCTCTTAGTATGCCTCAATAAAATTTTAGGAAACATTAGCGGTTTGTTAAGAAATGTAGGTTATTTAGTTGTATAGTTATATAGCTATTTAAGAGACAACTAAGAAAATATTGACTCATTGCTATCTTCAGGTTTCGAAATCTTCTAACAGCTAATTATTATTGCTTATATTGACAGATATCGCATTAATAGCTTCATTCGATCAAATCCAAACCAATGGAAATGACGTTATTTTTCTATGATGAAATTACTTTCATCTAATAAATCCATTTTGAAAAAAAAAAATATTAAGAGGTGATTCTTCAAATTTTATGAATTAATAATTTAAAAGTTAATTAACTCTTTAAACTGTCCTATAAAAGACATTATTTATATATATATGTAATTTCTCTGCATGTTATAGTCTGAAGTTTCTCACATATTTTAGCTGCAATCAATTACAAAGATGATACAAATTCGTAAAATTGCCCTAAAATAGCATTCAGTACTTGTAGCTGTTCGTAACTTTATTTTATTTATATTAATCAGTAACTTTAGTATCTTGAAGAACACAAAGAGCTAAAGGAAAAGTACTGTACAATTTACTACAAAATTCTAACTACTGATCTTTTGCAATTTTGTTTTCCAATTATGTTTTATTTAGTATTTATGTTTTATTATATAATCATTATTAATATTTGTTATTGATATTTAAATGAACCTTTTTAATTTTTGGTTCACTCCTCATCGATACTGGGCCGTCGTGCGGGTTTTAGGCGCCTTAGGTGAACCCCCATACCAACTCCCAAGATAGCCAGTATTTACCTATATTTTTGCGTGTTGTGTAACGCACTTCTACCAATGGATATAATTTTCGACATTTTAGCCAGCTCGTGTAATTTTAATTAATAAAAAACTATAATATATATATATAAAAGGGAAACGTTCATTGGTTGTTTTTTTCTTTTTTCATTATTTAAATCCTAATTGATAAAGATAAAAAGTAAATAAACAAGTTTATTTTTAGGTATAAAGTAAAAAAAAACTTATTTCTTACACTGGTTTTAATTTTTGTCTCCGATCGGTGATGGCAATGCTTAGAAATTTCAAAAAGCAGAATATTCCAGTTTACTACGTCAATGCCTTACAGTTAATACTCCTTTTTATATTCTTTATTAGTGCATGAATAGGTGACCTTGAGATGTCCTTGAAAGATTATTTTTATAAATACTGAAATAAATTTTATAAACAATTTTTATCTAGCCCTAGCTTGTAATATGATTTATTTTACACTTATAACCCGCACCAGCCTTAAGAATTAAATTGATGCTGTCCCAGGAAGATTAAATCAGGGAACAATTAATATAAGCCGACCAGGCCTTATGTATGGGTAATGCTCAGAAAACCATAGTTTTATACCAATCGTAATTGAAAGAACAAAATCAGGAACATTCCTCAAGTGAAATAATTCAGTATCAATAATTATCTGAAATTTTTAAGCATTGGTCTCTTAAATCAGAATATAGTAAATTGAAAACCTACTCTTAATGAGCTTATAAAGGTTTAGTTTAATGTTTAAGTCAACGTTCCCTTTAACAAAACGTGTAAAGTAAGCGATGAAATCCAAATGATCTATGAGCCAAAACATGAAGTTCCAAAAAAACGAATATAGGAGAATTTTTGTTAGAGGCTAAAAAGGAATGTTGTAGTGACGTTCAAAATGTGAGATATTTTTTCCAGCCGAATTTTTAATCGAAAGTGTCGAGCAATGGCTACATTAATTTGATGACTTTTGTCATTTTTGTAAACTCATCCGTTTTTAGATTATTAAGGTTAAAATTAAAAAAAATCACAATTTTTTGAAAAGTTAAAATGGGTCTATAAAATATTTTGTACACTTTTTTTGAACCCACAAACTACATCTTTCAGCCAAATTTGAGATTTTTAGTTTTTAACTTAAAATGTTTTTAGTAAAAAACGTTGACCCATGTTTGCTTAGAGTGAAATAGGTTTGTTTTGAACCAAGGAATAATTTTCAGTAAGCTATTGCTGAGAGTTCAGGGACAAGGTGTCTAATACGTATTCATATTTATGCAAGTTAAGGTACCAAGCCGTTCTATACTTTTTCACTCACCACTTTTACAGTTTTTTTGTATTGAGGAAGTCCTTGCCGTAAAGCGGTTGGATGGGGTTATGAAAATCAATTGTTGGTATTCACAGCACTACAACGTTACCGTAAATACTATGCCACCATAAGATATAACTTATCCAAGATATATTACTATTATATCTTTTTACTCCTTCATCAGACATAGTTTGAATAGACATGGCATACGTGCGCTATATCGTATCTTTGTCTCACCGAAATTTATCATGTCAACTTAACAAAATTGGTTGTTCAACATTCCTTGACTTTTCTCCCCTAAACAATTTAAAGACTTATTATATAATGTAGAGAATGTTTCGTAGAAACTCAAACTTTTTATTTATGAATGCTGCTAAAGAATAATTTTATATTTATGCAATTCTAAATTCTTAACTTTAATATTATAATTATTTTATTCATTATAAAATTTAAAAATATATAAAGAAGTATTAGCGTTCTCAAGATGAAATCAGTTAATGTGACAGTCTTAAAAAGGGAAACGTTCATTGGTTGTTTTTTTCTTTTTTCATTATTTAAATCCTAATTGATAAATATAATTGATAAAGATAAAAAGTAAATAAACAAGTGTATTTTTAGGTATAAAGTAAAAAAAAACTTATTTCTTTTCTTGGATATTTTAAATGCTTCTTGGTCCCGTTTTTCTTGAGTTAGGTCATGAATTTTATTCATAGCAATAACAATTTTAGCTTCTGGGAAATTCCCAAAATCCTCCATGTTTTAGAATATGGATAATCATGAAATGCTAAAATACTTGCTCGCTTGTTATTATATTTAACTAAACGGGTTAACACTCCGTCACCGTTATTCGATTTTTGTTGTTATATTCAGCAAACTCATTTCTCGATGTCCTTGGTCCATACAGCCTGATCGTGCTGAGTGAGAGAGCGTTTAACTTTTCCTGGACATTATCCTCTATGTTCATGTCTTTTTGCCTAAACGAAATTGAGGAAAGATCGCCAGCGTTATGTACATGTATTTTTTAACTGCTTATCAGTTTCTATGATAATTCGTATTACTATTTTTGTTATCTTAACAATTTTATATTAATCCACTTGTACAATAGTGGGGTCGAGTAGAGAAGCTATACAAATCATTATTTTATGAATAAGAGTTTTGTTACAAAATTTACTCTCAAATTTCGTAAATTTTCAATGTAGTCAAAATTGAGGAGTTATCAATAATTAATAAGCAATTATTAATAATTTCACAATTTTGGCAATATATTAAAGCTTTAATTTTGTTCAGGCACCGGTAGATAGAAAAAATATATCTTATTTGAAAAATTATCTCTTGTTCGCTATGCTTCTCATCCACTTCTATAATCTTAAGAAGTGAATCCTGGTCAAAACATCACACCAAATATGATATTAAATAGTTTAAGTTTTAAAAAATGTTAGGATTCTAATTCATGTAGTTTTGTTAATATAGTAATTTCAATTTCAACGTTTGCTCTTCTGACGTATCAAATTATACGTTAACAGTGCAACGAGTGAGATTTTAATATTCCTGATTGAAAGTTGACCTGATTTTAAAAATAAAATTAAAAAAAACTTGAGTGCGGCTGTATAATGCCGTAAACGGTATTAAAAAAATAAAATTAATTTTAATCTGTGTTTGGTGAAATATTAATATTTTATCTTCTACCTTTGTTAAAATTATTCTATTAACTTACACCAAATTCAGTTCATTTGTACTAAAAGCAATAGCAAAGTTATCCTATTTCGTATTTCTTTGAAGTTTTTTCCTATTATTAAGGAAAAAAAAACTCGAACCATCAAAGAATTATACAGATCAACAGTAGACTAAACGTGCTCCACGGCGTAAACTCCTTAAAATAATATTTTTACTCAAAAATCTTTGCATACAATTAAATAAGTAGTACTTATCAATTAATTGAAAATGTTTCAGCAGTTTAGGGAACTAAATCTTTAATAAAAGGGATCTTCAATAATGGGAGTAGAAATTTGTTTTATGTATTTTCTTCTAAACGATTCTGTAACATTTTTTGTGAAGTCTATTTTCTGACTGATTGGTGGTGATGTTGATGACCTTTGGCGTGAGTTTATTTTACCTTACTACCTTT
The DNA here is from genome assembly GCF_000696795.3 of Halyomorpha halys. NCBI lineage: Eukaryota > Metazoa > Arthropoda > Insecta > Hemiptera > Pentatomidae > Halyomorpha > Halyomorpha halys. Next base: position 377,656 of record NW_027112496.1, read on the forward strand.
TACCTATAATCAAAGACTAATTTAACATAATGTGGTCTGACATGATTATGGTGTAAGTGCTCTTTAGGGCTAACATATTATTATAATATGAATGTGTATTTATTCAATTACTTACGGTTACTTAAATTTAATTTTCTTTTTCTTGTACTTAAATTATTTTGTTATTATTTGATTATTTTTTTTTATCGATTCATATTTGTATTTAAACATACTATGATAGTATTTTATTTTTTAGCTACTTTATTTTATTATTGTTTATAATATTATTATTAAATTTAATTTTTTTTCGATTAATTTCTGAGAGTACTATTGTAAAAATTTCCATTTTTTTGTTTCTTTTGTTATTCTATGGCAGATTACATGCAGGCAACATATGCCATCATTGTTGACCCTGCCTTAAGCGGACCCGGCAACTATTCTTATAATGCCATTCTGGCAAAACAAGAAAATGAAATAGCCGGTATATGTATATATATATTCTTTGCTCCAGGAGGTAAGAAAAAAAAAAAAAACAGATTATATTAATTATCTTCAACGAAATAAAATAAAATTTTAAAAATTATAATGAACTGAATAAGAGTTGGTTGACTTGTTATCTGTTAACTGGCCTTTAACGTTGTACGTTAGAGATTTCTATTGCTTTGTTTTGGTTTTCTCCTTCTTTCTTTACACACGACGCATTTCGGTTTACATGAGATATGTAAAAAAATTAATTTTTTTTTCGTGTTGGGAAATTCATTGTTTTATATTTATCTCTGGAAAAGTCGGTGACCGATTTCGACGATACTATGATATCGGAGTTACCATTTGTGATCTTTTGGCAATATATTCATTATATATAGCGTTTCCATAAAATTAAAAATGTACGGTCCCCCTAGTTTTACTATTCGGTACACGGATCCTTGAACATATTTCAGGACAACAACCTTTTCGGACCATGAAATTCCTGCCGTTCCGCTCAGCTACGACCTTCTAATGTGATTTGTTAGAAAGCGGTAAGCGCCTTAAGATAATAATAATAATAATAGATTTATTTTTTATTAATATAGTTGTTTGAGAGTGGTTTAGTTTCTTTTTAAAAACAATTTTGATCTCTTTTCTCTCAACTTTATTTCTTTTTAACATCCGACGTTTCGACCTCTCAGGTCATTCTCAAGGATTCCTACAAACAGCTCCTTTTAATTACTTTTATAACAAATTTCCTTCACTTA
>NW_027112496.1:380651-386646 GCF_000696795.3 Halyomorpha halys
AAGTTGAGAGAAAAGAGATCAAAATTGTTTTTAAAAAGAGAATAATAATAATAATAACCATTATGAATAAAATTAAAATGAGAAGCCTTCACTTTACAATTTTTTGGTTTATTAATTCTAATTTATATAATTCCGTGGTCATTTCAAAGTTTTATTATCTTTGAACACAATGTTAATTAATAAGTACACAAAAAACTACTACTTTACAAAACAATAATAAAACCTCTCTGGACATATGGTCTAGAATTGCGGAAATGCGTTCAGTCCTTTCAATCCAAAGTCCTTCCGTATCATGACCTGAATGTCCCATTTGTCTCAGACCTTATTGAATCCAAATTCCACGAGAAACTCACTCATCCTAAATCTTCTAGCACAATCCTTTTCCAGAATTACCCATCCCTGGAATTCTCCCAGAAGGTTAATATGGCAGTGACGCCTGCGGCTAGCCCCTCTCTCATCCCCTCTTGTTTTTAATACCTATAAAGCAGTTCGAAGAGAAGCATCTTCCGGTGTCGCTTCTCTTCCTCCTTGCTTTTTTTCTTCATAAGTGGAGGGACAAGCTCGGAATGAATGTGTTTAGAATGTTGCTGTTTATTTTTATTACATCAATGACCTTGAAGCTTTGTAACCAAATCCTTTATGGTCTACATCAATTATCAAGTTTAGGATGTTGTTTTACTTTAAGTTTAATTTTATTTCAGTTCTTTTATTTAATTTCTTATAATGTTATCATGTAATTTATATCCCTGTAAATATGGTGTAAATGGGCTATATGATGCTAAACTAAAAAAAAATAAATAAATAGGTAAAAAAAAAAAAAAAAACCATAATCGAATGTTTGAGGAACATTGTTTCCCTTTTGTTCTTGTTAATACTTTTGTTTTTTAATAAACAAACCATTTGAAATGTCCTTAATTTTAACATACATATATATATATAATTTATTCAACTGATTTGTGGAACTAACGAATTTTACTTTATCTTCTTCGGTATTCTTCCCTGAGACAGCCAGGTTAGGGATTAAAAATCGGTGGTTCTCCTGAGGTCCTTCAGGCATTAATTAGCTATTTCTGCACCTCAGTTAGAGGGGGACATAGATGAACAGCTTCAGAACACAGTAAGTGCTCGACATTTTGTTCACCTAAATTTGCAGAGAAGACTGTAACTGATATGGTTTCCAATAGGTAATAAGCTTTCGGACTAGGTGTACTCCGAGACAGTTGTGCCCCGATCAAGTAAGCCTAAGTTGTGACCTGATCTCGTCAAGTGGATTGTACCTCCATGGTCGTGATGTGGGTGGCTCCTGATCCATCGTTGCCCAACAGTGGCCTCAACATACCATATCATTTCTAGCAAGAACACAGTGTCTCAGGAGCCATTGCAGGATGACTCTCTTGTGCATGATTTTCTGGCTTTCAAGTTCCTTGGCAAGTTTTCCCAAGCCTTTTCCTCAATTCGACTTGTGAATCTGCAACACTAATGTAAATGATATATTTTTTGTGTTTTTGGCTCTCTTTAGTGTCCTAAGCAGTTTCGACGCTTCACATACAGCTTCTTGCTCAACCCAATAATTTGACGAAGGAAAGCCAGTAGGAACAGCTTTTTCAATAATGTTCCCTGCAGGAAACCGTAAATGAATACCGCTAGTGTGCAATGATCTGAATGTTCTCAGGCCTGCACTCCAGGTAGACCCAGCAATTTTTTTCATCAAGATGGTTCTTGTCATTCCCTTGCGATTAGACTGCTGTATGTAAAGTTTCAAGGTGAGTCTCGGGTTCAGATTAATGCCAAGGTAAGTTTAGCCAGATTTGTCTGATTATATTTGAGGTGAAGATCATCCAGTATATTTGTAGAAAGGCTAAAGGTTGATTAGTTAGTTTTCGCCAGGTTAATGGTCATTACCAATTTATTAGTCCGCTGGCAGGGACTATCCAGATCCATTTGCATTCTGTATTGCTCTGTGAGGTTTGAAGTTGATCTTCTCATTTTACTTAGACCAAGTAAACTAAGTAAGCTAACTACTTTATTTATAGAGTGAATTGATGTATTTTCAATTAACATTTTTAAAACGCAGTATTGCAAATTCCTATCTTCCTTAAAGAATTTCAATTCCATTAGCATTGAATATTTTATGTGTGTGAAGAAGGGAAACAATATGCTTAATTATTTCGTGAATTAATTTGAATGCTTTATTGAGGTATTTCGAGAAAATTAAAATCTTAAGAGTTTTTAATCTTTCAAGATGTGGATCTATATCTGATGTTTTTTGGAGTAGAGTGTAAGGCTTCCAAGTTTCATAGATATTTTTATTTCTGAAAAGGAGAACTTCAGTAATCTCGTGTTATTTTGTTAACTATAAAAACTAAGTCCTTGAAAGTATGTATATAAATTCTGAATTTAAGAATATTTCAAAGTAACCATGGATATTATTTATGCGCATAATTTAATAGGTATTGTATTATGGACAAATCCTTTCCTTTCCTTTAAACTTCTTATATAATGACTTATAAGAAGATTAATAAGATGGTAAATATGTAGAAATTATTTTAATTAATTTATTTATTGTTATTTACAAATGTATATATATATATATATATATACATATATACACATCAAGTAACTTTGCTGTAAGTGATATAATGACATGATAGAAACATGTAGGGAATCTACTCATTGAAAGAACTCCAAAAATTTTTCAAGAGGAAAAGAACTCGAGTCCATCTTTTTTTCAGACGCCTAGGAGGATTATTAACTAATGAAGGAGAAGCCAGGTTAGAAACGAGTTGGTTTGGGTGGTTGGGAAGTTTATCATAGAAGGATTTGTATCTGGTTCTGGTCGAATCGGTAACATCAGGATATTGAGGTCTTGATGGATGACTTGATTTGTGACAAAATTAGGAGTATTAAGGATTTTACGAAGGATTTTGGACTGTTCGAGAGGAATTCGATGGTTTAGTGGAGCTCAACTCCGATGTCCAGATAGGCCTTATAATGGTCATGTAGATCAGTCTTTTGTAATGGATTGGAGGCTTAGACCGTTTCTCTAGTCAATGTTTTAATCGACGAGCAGTTTCCTATCTTTTCAGTTTTGTATGAGGTTGTATAAATTTCATTTAATTTAGCACATTAATTGTGTAGATGATCTTGGAACTTCGGTTCATTGATAATGGTCAGATTCTCCACTCAGGTTGAGTGTTTGCGGCTTTAGCACACTTGCTCTGCCCTCACTACCAGTGATGCGCCGAGAGGGATGCGCTGGGTTCTTTTGAGCTCTACTCTACCCCTCACATGAGAGGTGATAGAGTGGGCTCAGGGATGCTTAGGGCGATTGAATAAATATTGTATATAAGAGTGTAAATGTGACTAGAGATTATATTATTTTATTTATTTTTTTTTTCATACTCATAGTTTGATTATATTCATTTTCTTTATTCCTTATGAATGTGATCATACATCACTATTACCTATTGCCCACAATAGCTTGGCAGATCTATCAATTAAATAAAGTTTTAAATACAAAAAAACAAAACAGAAGTGGTATGAAGTGCTGACCCATACTCGAGCTAATTTATTTGTGTTGATCATACAATTATTAATTAGTTTAAACTTGTTTAGAGAGTGAATTGTAATAAAAATCGTCATCAGAAGTAATAAAAAGGTCCTCTTGTCAGCAAGTGGTTTTATAAGTAGAATACCCAAAATTCAGTGGTTAAAATTGCATAGCTAAAATATAACAATTTACTTCCTTTCCGAGACTTTAAATGGTTAAAGAAAATACCTCTCCCTCACTAACCATACAATTTTTTCATGGTTGAATTGGGTTTTCTGTGTAGTTAAAGTATCGGTGTCGAGTTTCGGGTTTAGATATATTTTTATAAAATTGGATGAAGCCATTAAATCATAATGAATGTTGTTCATAATAATGGATAAATCGAGAGTCATTTTGCAATCGACAGTATATGTTTCAGGTACAATATATTACCCTCAAGTTAGGAATATGTCCAGTAGGTTTGGATAAAAGCATCCTGCGGCTGGATGGTTTGTATTGATTCTTGGATTCTGTCTGAAACTTTGTTTAACATTTTGAGGAAGGGATTTTTTTTTTGGTCGAATAAAAAAGGTTCATTATAAATAATAATAATAATAATATAACGATAGTGACCTACCCACGATAATACATCATGCAAAAATCTCCTAGGAAAGTTGGTTTAGTTTTTAGGATTACATTAGAAACCTTGGACGGTTTCTGGACCACCTGCCGACCTTGAATAGTCGTAATTTAAAATTCTTTTTTAATCTAGTAATGGATAATTTTTTGTTAATGAAGCCCTCATTTCCTTGTAATATTCTTCGGAATTTGAACTTTTTTAAACAACTCCTCTATCTACAGAGTATTCCCCATGCTCTTTTTCTTTCAAGCTATATTACCATTGAAAATTTTATTTAGATTTTTTTGAATTCTGCTGTATGAAGTATATTTGAGAGTAAAGGATCGAAATTGATTTAAGATACCAGTAAATTTATTTATTATCAGTATATTTAACGCTCAAATTAAATAAATTATGGAATTAAATTGGGTTATGATGTAAAAATATATATATATATTTGGTGACAAGTGGAGTATTCATTGAAGGAGAATGACCTTGTGATGTATTTACAATTAATAAAATTACTTCATAAGATAACGACGTCAGAAAAAAATTATTATAGTTAGAGCTGCTTTTCCAACACAAAATATTAAATAAAATTTACATAATTCATTTTGATATTTATATACAAACCAAATACTGACTACTTTTTAAGATACTACTATTTTTTCCTCATATTTATCAATTAACTTCGACTCTGTCAAGTGTTGATTACTTCCTATGCAGAAACATAAAGAACATTTATTCTAAAGGTCAGTTAAGAAAAATGAAGTGAATAAAATTATTCATATGCTAATTATCAATTGCAATATATTGTTTGTGTGCAATATATTATATTCACATGCTAAGCGTTCGAATATCCATTGTACTTTTGGAGATTTATTATGATACCTTATTTATTATAATTATAAACTCATAAATAGATTTTTGATCGTTTATTTATATTTAATATTCATATGATGTTTTCTATCAAGCAAACGTATTAAAATCGAAATTTTGATGTATTTTATAATTTTTCGTTAAAAAAAAAAGTGGCGCCCAATTACCGAAGTACCTGCCTTAGGTTGTATGTTCATTGTAATATGTCCAAACATGGTTAGAAAGGAAAGTAATATATTTTCCAGTAATTTCTATTATGAATACTCCATATATTATCCATGGATTATTCAAAAGGAGTCAGACTATTGTCCATTGAGGGTTGTTGAATCGAAAATTAGTTCGGCAATAACCTAGTGCCATTATGCATTATTTTCTATAAAGGTAGTTCTTAAAAGCCTTTAAGCGTAAATATGGCCTTGATAAATATTTTTGGACCAGATATAAAAACAAAACCTTTCTATTGCTGTAACTGTAGAAAATAGAGGGAAAGTTAAATTACAAATAAATCAGAACATAAAAAGAAATGCTTAAAAGAATACCATTTATGAATTCTGAAAATACGCTCTTGATTAAAGATCGCTCTGGATCAGCTGTAAATTTGTTAAATTGAAGACTTCTAACAGATTTTCAAGAACATTCGGGGCTTGCAAGGGATCTTGAATATGTTCCAGGGAACAGTTCCGTCTTGGAACGTTCCGTTAAATACAAGAAAACCATGTAAACTGTTTGTTTCCCAATACATGAATTTTCTATGCTGTTTCTTTGTTAGAAGTGCGATATTGTGGAACTAAAATCTCTGTTCTTGCAAATTGGGTTCCACACAGTGTTGGTATCGTATTTATGCCTAATTCTTCCAATTTTATATTTTAAAAAATACAAATACATTATATATTAAAGAATTATCAAAGAATATATTAAAGAATTATTTTTTTGCCACAGAATTTCCATGGAATTTCCTTGGCCTCCTC
>NW_027112496.1:386696-398408 GCF_000696795.3 Halyomorpha halys
AGCAATAAAGCCATATCTGTCCCACATTTATATTTTGCCTTGTGATTTAAATCAACACAATCCATTCAACTAATAAAAATAAAAATATATAATATAATATGCATTTAATTTAACGACTTTGGGCAAGATAATGCCCAGCTGCATAATATAAATATGTAAGTAGAGCAGCATCGAAAACAATCGCTATCTTATTTAATGTTTAAAATAGTTCGTATTCCATAATATTATTGGTAAATATGTTGGAATTGTGATGCTAGGCAGGTATTAATTGAGAGAATATTGCATGCTGGCTATATAGTTCTTCAAGCAATATATTTACATCCGTTTTCTTTAATATCGGATAATACCGTTTTCTTTAATATCATCTATGTACTTTAGCATAATTTTTACTTGAATACTTGATTTTGAAAGTACATCTTTTATTAGATTATTCATGACTAGTCCTGCAAATGATATTGATAAGCTTCCTCCCATTGACTAATTAGGTAACTAAACATATGTGTGATATACTTATTAACAAAAAAATATATTTTACTTAATGTTTTTAATGTTTCATAGAAATTGTTGTTTTGACCTGGGCAGAATAGCCTGCATGGATTTAGAGTTTTTAAATCATATAATTGCAAAATTGTATTAAGGCAAGATAAATTATAAATAATAATGTTAAGTATTTTGAAATGTTTGAGGATCATACATGTAATAAAAGCTGTTTTGTAGTTGATTGTCCCTGACGATGGCCGGATTGGCCGAAACGTCGGACTTATAAGAAAAATAAAATGTGTTAAGACTAAAATGGATAGAAATTAAATTATATATTTTAAAAGAATTTACCAGTCTCAAGAAAGTGTTTAAGATCATAAATTAAATAAAATAAAATTGTTTAATAGGGAAAAAAATATTTGAAATATATTGTATATATAATATGTAAAAATATATATTGTATTTACTTTATCGATGATTATTATTTAAAAAAAGGGAAAGGCAGGAAAGAAATTGTTTTTTTGTATCATGTTAACATATGTAGTGTATATACAAGTATGTCTAGTCAATGATTGATGGGTACACTGGATGTTATAGCAACCCACTGTATTTCCACAGCATTGCCAAATAAAGCATTTCTTTCTATACAAAATTTTTAATAGTAAAATATTGTAATTAACTATATGAAGAAAACAAAATCACTTTATTTGTTTACTATCACACAAAATACATACGCCACCGAATAACATTATGGCAAATTTTATATTTTTACTAGTTATGCATATTTTATTTTCGTTTTAATAACTGACTCAAGATATAGGTTGTATAAAATGTTTTCGCTTAAAAATAAATGATTCATAATGTTCGATACTTCTGTCGATAAAATGTTTTATTTTCGAAACCAGGAACTCTTGTAATAACCATTACAAGGACGTCAAACGGTAATTTACTGTTTGCGGTTTGTTTTTTTTCCAGTAATTGTAGTAATTTCAGTAATTGTTCGTCATAATATTGTTATTCTTGAAATATTAATTTATTTTCTACCAGTAGTGGGTGAGGAAAGTATTGTCGAGTCAAATTTGCTGAGTTAACATTAATTATTTCATTTTAAATTTATTCCTACTATGGCTATAATGTTTATTATTAGAGCAAGTTCACTTTATTTTGTGAACAAGCAAGAGACATGTCAAAAAATTGTATTTCTGTTCAAAACTAAATATTATGAACTCCTTGTTTTCTTATAATAGATCTCTGTTTTATGGATGAATAATTTAGTATTATATTTATAGTTTGCATTCTTACAATGTATGGACCTCCTGAGTCCATATTAACTCATAACATCTAATGAAAGAGTAATGATCTAACTTTAATTTTAATTTTTTTTTATCCTCATTAACATGCCTATAACGATGTTTATGTTTTGTTCATAGCAACAATTGATATTTCTAATATTTTCATAATCTCCATAGATATAAAATTTTCTTTAGATTCGTCTCTAATTAAAAAAAATTAAAAGAATTATAAAAAATATTTCAGTTATTTTAAATTCAGATTGAATGAAGCAAATTTTTTGTTGGACACTATTTCATAGTCTATAATCAATAAATAGTGATCAAAAATTACAAATTTGTCAAAACTTTGGTTAAGTTCTTCGTTAGTAAACTGATATGTATAAAATATATGTTATCAACTTTTTCACCCATACCTTCTATAATTTGTCTTAAGTATAATTTCGGTATACGAAAAATACAAGAAAATAATTTTAAGCAATTATTGACATTTGTCTCCTTACATAATATATATCCATTTGTGTTACTACTCATTTCTATACATTCCATAGTTTATACAGTTTAAACGAAAAATTGTTTTTACCACCAAATAAATCACATTCTTTTTTCTGTTTTTAGATCTATTTCGTCTTGGAAATAATGAAATTCATTTTTGAAAATTTCTGATTTAGTAATATCTTTCCATTACATTAGAATCACATTGCTGTTTAAATTTATTAATTGATTTGTTTGTTAGTCCTGTATAAAATAAAATTTATTTTATCAATTCCATCTTGGCTCTGTATTGTGTTTTATTCTGTCTGTGCATCCTCCAGTTATAGGATAGGAGATTAATCTTCCTTTTAAGATTAGTCATGCTGAAAATATTTGTATTTTGTTTACTAACATTTTTTTTTCTGTTTTATATTACATATAGATATTGTCATTTGGTACTTAACTTTTAGCAACTTTGACTCCAAAAATGTATCTAAATTTTTACAATATTTTCTTCTAAGGAAGAAAAGGAATTTTTCTTCTAAAAGGCTTTTTGACTCATTAAATACAGCCTCTGATATGTTTTCTCTTGGGTCAGTGACATTATTGATAAGCTTTCACACCACTTACATAAATTTTTAATGTTGAAGTTATATACTTGTGTTGAAGTAGCATGTTTAATTTGTACTTCTTCAAGCAAAATGACCACTAGATTTCATGCGTGCTTTAAGATTTATAGCTGGATATAAATCTTTAAGGCATTCAGCAGATATATAATTCACTTCAGATATACCAGAAGCCCTTAAATAAAAGGTGTGTTTAATAAATAAAAATCTTGTGGTGATTTTCGCCAATGAAGTAACTGTGTACATAGAATTAATCAAATCTCTTCCTATACTTATGATGAAATTTCCTTTTTCAAGTTTCTACAGCTTCTGCTAAAATTAATCCTTCCGAGTGGGAACTATCACCGAAGTATTTCTTCGGCTATCACTCTTGATGTTCTTCATAACTTCAATGCTATCCTCATTTTAGATTATAATTAAAAATAAAATTACCTACTTCAGGGCAAAAATCTACTCTTGAAAACTTTAATTTCACTCTCTATTGTCTCAATTTCCTCTTCATATCTTCAACCTTCATAAAGCTGTCCATATACTCCTCTTGTTGTACAATTTTCCATCTCTTTTTCACCTCCTATGGCATTAACCAGCATAAGTTCTCATTATCCTCTTTTTGCTTAATTAATTGATTTAGAAAAGAATCTGTTAATCGAATACTATCTACACATCACACTAATTTTTAGGTCTCGGTTACCGACCAGCTTGTCTACAAGGACAACCGTCATTTTGTAATTAATTTGTCTATTTCGCTACGCGATTATTCAGAAATTATCAGCTTGAATTTATACGGCTCTAAAATTTTAAATTTACGCCCTTATTACGTAAAAAACTGTGTAACCAGACTTAATATTTTTTTTGTTTTAATCTAAACATTTATTTTTCCAGAGTAAACCCGAGATAATAAATCCATTATCATATTTACCCCAGAGGTTGGGCACTATGTGTTCTTATCAGTTCTAGCAAGGCTAAATATTCTCGCCCACCTGCTTCGTTGTTGACACACTGGCTAATTCACTGGGGAACAATGCACCACGAGTGCTATAGCACCTATATTTCACTCTGTTTGACACTTTCATATCCCTGAGATAATCTTCAGGAATAATTTAAAAGGCACGATTACGCTGTGTCGTGGAAGTAAGGATCCCCATTCCAAGCAACATAGATTGCAAGAGTAATGAGAAAGCCGTTTCATGTCAATCGGTGTCTGATTATATAATACGGTAATTTATGAGTTTGATTGTTTGAGTGTTGGCCAAGTTCTATGTTTTGGTTTGGATTTTAATTCAATATTCACGTATTGTTTTCATTTTCTGCTATCAACCCATTTCTACTAAAATGGTCAATTCTAGTGGTTGATCTAGACATTTTAAAATTTATATTTTATGTTAATTGAACCTATCGACCCTGCTTGTCAATTGTCGACTATACCAGAGCTGTTCACGATTTCTGCTTCTTGTCTGTTGAAAACCAAAACAATTCTATCGTTTCTGTTTCTAATTATAACCAAATGTAGTCGATGTCTCTTGCTTGCAAGAAATCTATTATTTCTAAATCGCCTATTGATTCGATTTACTGTATTCAAATATTATATATCTACGAGATGAAAAAATTTTCAATTGAGAGTTTTTTCAACTTTTTTTTTATTACGGTACACATTTACTACCTTAAATACTTGACGCCACACTATCAATAACATATATTAAAAAATATTACAGTAAAACCTCTCGTTTAAATGCATATATCTCTACAGCGGAATCATCAATCAGTGAATTATATGTCTGGACAAAATGCAGTATTAACTGATATGGAAATATACAAAAAATTATTTATTTCATTTCCGGTTGTTCAATGTCTGTAGCACAGTGGTTCAAATCTAAAGATTCCATAAGTTTAACCGTAGTCTTTACAACTGTTCCTTCAATATCAACATCAAACTAACTCAAAACCTACGCATGGTTAGCAATGCTTTATCCTATCCTAAATAAAAAATCCAAATTAAAATCATAAACAGCTATTCTTATTTTTGAAACAATTCTCAGGCTGTACTGCTGATGTATGGCTGTAAGTCTGAGGAACGGGATCCTTTATAAAAAGGAAAAAAATACAATATTTTCAAAATAAAGTCTTAAGAATTGCAGTGGATACTCCTTGGTTTGTAATAGACAGCCAATTGCATAGATAATTATTAGGATTACATCAAAAAAAGGTTCATGAACTTCCACTCCCAGTTACCGACAGTTAAAGGAGCAGTGGCCTGTAACTTAGGAAACCCGAAGACTGAAGCCCAGGCTGCTGCTAAGTTCTATATTTATCAGTTCTGTTATTGTCACTCTAAAATTTTATTATATTTTAATTTTTTTTTCCTCTTCATTCTTTTCTAAAATTAACTTTTTTTCCCATTATAAGTCAATTATTTATTTTGTTAAATCCATAAATGCCATTGTTTTTGTTAATAACTTTACTTTTATCCTTTATTAAGAATTATTATTTTTATTTATTTATTTTTTCTTATTTATTACGTTGTATATAGATAGCGATGGTCTGTTGTATGTACCATAATCAATTGTTAAAAAAAATACCTCTTACATAAACCGTGTAAGGCCCACCAGGCCGATCTGGTATTCTATAAATAAAAATTGTTCCTTGTTCAAGGATGAAGTCCTTTACAACGGTTTAGGAGTTTTTCGAGCATTACTTCATCTTACCATTTTTTGTTGTAAGCGGAGTGAATTTGAGTTTACGTCATATGTTTTAATTTGAAATTTTCATTAAAACTATTTTTCGTTTATTTTAATTTTGGATTAGTTTCGTTAATTAAGATAAGATTTGTGTACACTGATAAGACATAATTATTATCAGGCTGGTAAGGGAGCACTCGGATGAATTAGTTTGGCTTCTAATTAACTGTTGGTGCAGTATTAGAGATGACTCACTAAACGAAAATTGAGAATCACCCTTTTTTATTACTCACTAATTCATTTGTGACCACATGATCCGATAGTGGCTCACTAAAAAGTGATTGTGTTACTTAAAATAATTATCTCTCTCACTTGTTCAAACTAAAAAAAGGATAAGTGCTTACCTGTACCAACTCAGTGAGTTAAAGAGTTCACACTTATTCAAACCAGGGAGTCTACTTCTTTATATTTTTCTTATGGAACTTGTAAATTTTAGATATGTAGAATAATAAGGAATTCCCATATACTTCCATAAGAATTTCGCAAGAGATTTTTAAATTTCAGGAGTTTACCTATTTTAAAATAATGACTGTTGTAGTCAACAAAGATTTTTCTTATATCCACGAAGTCAGGCATTTTTCGTGGTTTGAAGAATTCTGATACAACCCAATCCTAAGTATTTATTATTTTTTTCAGAATTAGAATTGGGTTTTTCTATTATTATTTTTTTACTAATTTCTACAGCATTGATATAAAGTATCATCCTTGATCGATCGAGAAACTTTCTTAAGTTGTGCCCCAACACCCTAAAAAGGAATACAAGTTCTCTAGTTTACAACTTTCTAAAATCTCTATAACTAGTCGTTCTTACTAGGTTTTGTTTAGCCCTACTTTCTCTACGTTCATAGTTTACCTATAAAGATACAAAGACTGGAATGATTTCCATAATGCATTCCAATATAAACAAAGTCAGTATCCGCCGCAGATAAGACCAGTATTTAAATATATTTTTCTAGGTTACCTATTTTAGGTAAAGAGCTTAGGTTTTGTCGCGTTTGAATAAACATAGTTATGTTTTTGATCATGAGCATTAAGGTGTAAACAAATTCTGTGGATTTTTATCCGTTAATCTCTAATACTACTTTTGAAATAAAATTACCGTAATTATTCTTGTTTGCTTAATCTAATCACTACAGAAGGAGTCCCCGAGTCCTGTCAGTTACGTATGTTACAAAACATGTGTCCTACGTCAAGTATTAATCATCCTGATCTTAGATTCTGTGTATAGTAGTGCTTAGTAATATTATTGGATCCTTATTTTTATCATATTCTGTATCATTATTATTTATTATTCTAATTTAGTAATTGTAAATTTGCACCTTTATTAATCACTTCAAAATCCTTTCAGTTATTTTTATTTAATCTAATTTAATTTTTTACTTTATTTTCATTTTGGTTGTTGTTAATTAAATTATTAGTTGTATCACTTGAGATCAATTCATATTGTACTTATCTAGCTTAAAAATTGTATAGCCTCCACAATGCCCTAAGGGTCAAAACTGTAATATTTAAATCTCACTTATGTCTATCATTTTTATGTGTTATTTTGGCACCGACCGATTGATGTTGTCATCTGGTCGGACCATATTGGATGTAATTTTTCAAATGAATAAAATAAATAAATAAAAATAAGTAGATTTGACTTCTTTTTTTTTTAAATTATTTTATCACTTATTCCATACTGAGTTTGTTCGGATTCATTTAATTGGCGCTCTCAACTGTGGTTAAAAATTGTTCATCTCATACTGTATATATGACATATATATACCATTTTATATGATCTTTTTAGTCGATTTTATACTGAATTCATTTGTTTTTAACTCTGGTAATTTAGAAAATGTCGAAGCAAAACAGTAAGTAAATTTTAGAAAATGATGTGCTACACTCTTTTCCTTTTCACCACATCATCTAAGCAGAAAGATAAGTGTTTTAAAAATGACATCTTTAAAATGAATAGATTCCTATGGGATTCTACAAGGAATACTTCTAAAATAAATATTGATGCGTGTGCTAATTCTGGTCAAATTTAGATTTTTTTTTTTTTTTTTTTTTAATTTTTCTATAATTTAATATCCTTTCATGGTGTCAAATACAAATTTACCACCACTTTTCGATGTAAACAGTTACTCGAAATTCATTTTTCCTTTCTTCTTAACTTTTGTCACGGAGATTCACTTTATTTAGGAATAGTTATTTAACGAGACGTCTTTAGGAAGTTTCATAAAAACCGTTGTAGTCGTTTTGGTGCCACATCTAGAGGTAAAACGTTTTTTAAAACTCGCAGAGCATCTACCATCAGAAAGTTCTATATTTGATACACACAAAAGTGGGTACAAAATAGGTCCACCTGTTGGCGAGATATCATTAAATATTTAAATATATGTATATATAGTTGACCGTAAAAATTGATATATAAGAAGATGGTCAGGGTTGCGGTCAAAAGTGAAACAAAAATAGTTTACAACTATTTATTTTCCGACGTTTCGCCCCACTTTGCAGGGCTTCATCAGGGCTAAAAAGATACAAAATGATACAATGATAAGAATAAAAATACAAAGATAAGATACAATGATAAGAATAAAAACAAGTAACAAAAAGAAATTTTTACTCTTGACATTGTTACTTGTTTTTATTCTTATCATTATATCTTATCTTTGTATTTTTATTCTTATCATGGTATCATTTTGTATCTTTTTATCCCTGATGAAGTCCTGAAATGTGGGGCGAAACGTCAGAAAATAAATAGTTGTAAACTATTTTTGTTTCACTTTTGGCCGCAACCCTGACAATCTTCTTATACATTAAATATTTATTTTATATGAATTTGGAAATTTTTAAAGTTAAAAAACGTTACTTAGGAGAGTAAAAATACTCAAGGAAGAGTGAAAAGAAAAATAACTGAAAAACATTGAGAGGGAAAATTACCCCAAAATCAGGAGATTAAGATGAAGACCTGAAATTCAGGTCGTAACGATGCCACAAATAATTGAGTTTTGTTTGTTGATGTATCTGTGCGGGCCGCACTCCCGACCATTCGCTTATTCACATCGTATTCTAAAAAACATTTCTTGGATTGAATTTTTCAAAGCTTTATTTATTTAACCATCCTCGCCTGCCTTGGTAAATCATAGTACTCTTCTTAAATCTCCAATAGAGGGTCGTTTCTGTTTTCCGGCGACCTTCCCGACGTAGCTCCTCTTCTTCGAGCTCTGAGGTTGTCGAAGGTTGAATCCATACTCCACTCGAACCTTCTTTTGCCTATATAAACCTTCTACTTTTCTTTAAAACAAATTATGATTGTAAAAAAGCATGGGAAAAATTCGCGGATTTTCGTGTTTTTTTCCTTAGTATCCACTAACAAATAAAAATTTTGAATCTTTGCAAGCCACTCTACTTATCAACATAGCTCGTTACCACCAGATTCAGCGCAATACATCCCGTATACCTAAGGCTATTAATGTTCATGCACATCTTAGGGATAGTTTGTTAGGTGAAGGTCCTCACGGTGCAACCGAAGGTCGATTTGAAAGGTCATCTTCGGACGGAACAGGTGTTCCTGTAATAAATTCACCTTAATGGTCACTATCGCCTTTTCGGACACTACAACACTGCCGTTGACCCCAATAGTACAGCTTACAAATAATCTCATCTACCTACATCTCACCCTTGCAATATAGCTCGTCTCTCATCGTTTATTACCTTGATTGAAAGGTTCACGGAGATTTAATTAGACAGCCTTGCTTGAAATGGAATTTCAGCACAATGCATTAACTATAGAATTTGAATACAATTTTCACCTTCATAAACTTAAAATCAGCTGACGAGGAAAATTACTTCCTTAAATTAAGTCATAAGTCCTGACATATATCCATTGATTTATACTATGTTTACCGACGTAAACTTAATTTTTAGGCAAAATACATACCGAATTATTTTTTTGTTCAAACAAATGGAATTATTAAAAAACAAAACAAATTTTAATTTATGAATCTTTATTTATTTAAAATATTTTAATTTTTCAAATTTATCTGGCTTACGGAATTGAGCTTGTTGTTCTACTAATTATACATTATACATGTAAAGCTCATATTCTATTGGTTTAATATTCTTTTCATTTTTTATTCCTTTACGTATATACTTTTAAATTCTAATAAATTTTAATTTAGAATAAGTTTACCCTTTCGAGAACGAGAATCTAATACGAGATATTAGATATGCTTTATTATCTTTAATTCATTAAAACAATACGCAATATCATGCACATCCTTATAAACAATATAATATTATCAAGAAAGTCTAATAGGTAAAGCTGCATTCTTTTTTTATTTACTATCTTTAAGTGACATATTGCTTAATAAGTAATTATGTTGCCTCACTGGAAAATATCACTTCAGTTTTATAGTTAAGATTCAGCTATCCGTAAGCCTATATTAGGGGTATTCATGTTCTTTAGTTTAACATGAAAACGCGTTTTAAATGGAAAAACTTATGTTAAATAGAGAAATATTTCCTTCTTTTACCATGTTAAAACGATATGACATGTAACATGGTAATCAGTAGCCAAACTTTTACTCTTCTACTTTTTACTTATTTTAGGTATGCTGTAATAAATTACTGTATTCAAAACTGCGAAGTGAACAGTAACATCAAGTTTTGGAAGGAAAGATTATTAAACAAGTTGCTCAGAAAATCCGCTAGGAGCTCTTATGCATTTATCATTTAACATGACTTTAAATAGGGCTGCTCACATTGCTGTACTTATAACATTTAACATGGTAAAACATTTAACGCAATATCATGAATACCCCTATTTTCCCTGAATTGTACCCACTGAAACGTCAGTGTTAAATTGTACATGAACGAATGTTTTAGGTGGGCTACGAGATTTTGGGGGAACTCGCGGGTCTGAATAATATAGGATCTGAAAAATTGAGCTGATCGCTCAGTCACAATCACACACATACAATCGGACTAGTCGGGTAAATTTATCAAAGGAATGTATAAAAAATTCACGTTCACAAAACTATCTTTTACGTATTTACGTTTAGGAAAAATTATACTGTCTCTTTTAATATTATTAGTTCTGATCTTCAGTTTATGAAAGTATTTAAAGGAATTAAAAGATAGTTTGCTTTGCTCTGAGTCTTAAAGGATAACAACATATTTGTTTACTAATGGCTCCGATGGAAGTGAATGAAATATTTACTCTATATTTCTTTACCTGAAAGGGGTTTTCTGTCATAAATGTCGTTATACAATACAATAAAATATGTACGGAAAGTTTTTATAAGGTGAACATTATATGATAAAAAGTATTTGAATGTTGCACATGTATTTATCGTGAAAGCTGTGTGTTTACAGTTTTTTTAATTTATGGCATGGCTGTTAAAATTTCATCGATAGGTGTAACTAGGACTCTCAAAATGTGTTTATTTTTTCATGCTTATCTGCAACTCCGAGATAAATTCATTACAATGATGTGTGTAGATAAACAACATATATAGAAATCGCGTTATAAGCGTAGATTATTTTACTATTTTTACGATATTATATACTTATTATTTTAATAACATGATTTCTGAAAGTCCTAACCGTGAATGACAAGAGTGAAATACATTGTGTCGCTGCAGTCAGGAACTGTATTAACAGTGTCGATAATTTCAAATGTAGCGTTTAAGGTGGGGTTTCGATCTAACATTTCTTAGTTTAGCTTATCTTTCTCTTTGAGGAGTTATGGAGATGGGACAACCGATTTCAATGGACATTTGTTGGTTATACTAATTCGAAACATTAAACTAAATCGAAACAGACGTGTCCGAGTATAAATGTAAGTTGAGGTAATGAGGTTAAATGTATACAAAATTACAAAAACCATAAGACACTAAGAAAAAAAAAAGTAATAAACTTTTATTTATAATCTTTAAATTTCTTTCTTGAGACTGGCAATTTTTTACTAAATAATTCAACAACACTATCCAAATTATAGTCTCAAAACATTTATTTCATTCACATGTCCAACGTTTCGGCCAATTCGGCCATCTTCAGGGACAATCTATTACAAAAGTTTCCATTATTTGTATGATCCTACAATCAATTCATTTATTTAAC
>NW_027112496.1:400178-418098 GCF_000696795.3 Halyomorpha halys
ATATGTCTCTGAGTAAATTAAGGTAAGGTAAATTATGAATAATAATGTTAAATAAATGAATTGATTGTAGGATCATACAAATAATGGAAACTTTTGTAATAGATTGTCCCTGAAGATGGCCGAATTGGCCGAAACGTTGGACATGTGAATGAAATAAATGTTTTGAGACTATAATTTGGATAGTGTTGTTGAATTATTTAGTAATAAACTTTGTTTTAAGGGAAAAAAAAGTTCCATCCATTTTTAGCATCTTTGAAAACCACCTCTTTAGTATAAATTTTTATAGAATAAAAGTTTTGGACAACATTCTAAGAAGTTATGAATGTTTACTCATTACTCAGAAACTCGGAATTCGTAGGAAAAAAGTCATAAATGTTTTGTAGCATTAAAGCTTATCGAATATTGGTTTAATTGATCGGTTATGAGCAATCAGTGCCAACTTCACGCTGGGTGCTCTGAGCCCGTGCCGCGAGTAACCAATACCTAGCGGTAACCTATTTCGGCCATTTTTTCAACCAATAAACAACCTATTCTATGTTTGTTTAGCTGATCACAATCAATCCTATGACGACTTTGAGAAGGATCAGCGATACAGGGTCTACTCCTTTGATGTTATTACTAATTTTTGGTCAAAGCAAGTTAATACAGAATACTTTCCAATACATAAATTTTACTGTACAGTGATTTTTTTTTTTTACTGTTGTACACAAAATTGGGGTTTATGAACCTCTGTGCTGGTAAAAATAAAAGTAAAAAAAAACACACAAAATCAAGTCAAAAAAATTATTAATTTTTTGTTTCTACGATAATTCTTATGTAATACTTTTCTAAAGACGAATCTAATTGATTTTTCTAACAATGACAATTTTTTAGACTACTTTATTCTTATAGTTTTTGTAATGTTTAATAAATTTAAACTGATTTATTACAATCAAATATATCATTTAATATTTTTTTACAGACAAAAAAAAAGTCGGATAATATATAATTATCTTTAAATCCATACAGAAATAAGTCAGAAAACGATAATATAAAATAAAATGCTACAATTATATAAAATATTGAAATTTATGTTGCTATTTCTCTGAAATCTACCCATGAAATACTCAAAATTTCACATCATTTTAGAATTTACCTTTTTTTTTGTTTCTATTGTTTGAGAAACTCACATATATTCTTATTAAGCCAACTTACGCTAATATTAATTTGCGTTAACAGTATTACAAAATTCGCAACTCCAACATTGAACAGTAATTATTTTAACTATCAATTTTGTTTTTCTACTGAATGTGAGTTAATTTTAAGAGATAACTATATGAAGGTAAATAGCACAATTTAAAACCATGTACTTATTTGAGATATTTATAAATATTATTTTTCAACAATTTCTTACCATTCTACATAAACAATACGAATTTTTAAGGGTCGGTTATGATGAAAACATGAAATAATGAAGGTTACATTAAACAAATTTCACCTCTGAAGTGGTATTAAAAATGTTGATTTTGTCGTAGTATCTTTTCAATGTTTGTTGAAGACACTGTCATAAAGATATATGTCGATTACACTCTGATAACCCCATAAACTTTATGTATAATTATTAATATATTGCGTAATTGGCCTCAAATTATGCATGCAAAATTTAACGAACGTATTTTTTAAAAATTACAATAAACATAATTTTTTTAACGTACTTACATATAAGCCTGGTATGCTAGACGATAGTTAAGAAGCAATTTTTTAAAAATAGTTCAGTTATGTCTTTTGTTACTTTTTAGTTTTTTTTATCGTACATCTTCGAACTTTTTTTCTATCTGCATGACTTTGAAACTTTTTGAATTACTTATCATCTCCCGAACAACACAACCATAAGGGCTATATTTTGGTATGTATGGAATTATAACCCATAAGATCTATTTTTCCTTTTAATGACATCTATTACTGCATTAGTTATTTTTGAATCGTGCAAATCTCGCAGAGTTATTTTTAGTTCATGGGATCTCACGTACTGTAGGGTAGCGTTAACACCTAGTTAACATTAAAAAAAATGTTACTTTTTTAAAATTTCGGCTGGATGCTAAAAGTTGGTAAGTACAGAAAATATATTATCTAATCTGGAGAAAACCCATCCTGATCTTATTGTGATGTCTGCTAGGCCCACATTTCGTTAAGTAAGTGCTGTGGTATTTCTGACATGCATAGAACTATCTTTCAGCTTGCTTAATGTTACAAACAATAGATATATATCTCACATTCAATTGAAAGATATCACCATTTAAGCGGCTAAGAAAGTATTTGCTTATTGTTATCTTCAGCTTTAGAAATCATCTAATGAAGCAATGTCAATTGTTTGTATTGTCAATGCATCCTGTAACAGATGTTATCAAATTAGTTGCTTCATTGCGTGAAAATGAAAGCAGTTGCAAAGGATTTAAAGTAAGTAATATTTTTTTATGATACGATTAAAATTTCGGGTCAATCCATACCAAGTAGTCCAAAATAAATTAAGTTAATTGATTAACCTTTTGTTACGATTTTAATGCCTATTCCTCCATATGTATAGGGATAAAATCTGTTAAGAATTTTTTTCTTATTTCGTTTACAAATGGTAACCATTTTTTCTTCGGCCATACGGGACTGAAATTGGTTTCGCTGATTGTTCAGAAACTCTATGACTTAGAAATATTATAAAAAAACTTGATCGTAGCACAATTAATTTACTCCATTTTCCCATAAATTTTTCTATAAAATGAAATATTATAAACAATTTACCTCCTTGTGTTGGAGGTAGGTACCGATTATTTATTCAACAAGAATAAGTATCATTCCTACTGATGCTATGCCCTGTTTTTTTATGTCATTCCAAAATATAATTTTCTCAAACTTATGAATCGCCCATGGGATAGGAGATCAGAAATTTGAAATTCATATAAGCTATACTGTTTCTTAGAGGATGGTTAATATAGTCCTTACAAGTTTATTTGCTTAGTTAAAGTTGTTGAATAGGTTGGTTACCTCAAGATACATTTTTCTGCATATATTTACTATAAATTCAATTTATTTTTCTAACAAAACTATTATTCTCACAAAAAATATTTAATACAAGTTGTAATATCTCTGATGGGACTGCTTATAAAAATTTGAAATTCACAGATTTTGGATATCAAATTTTACCTAAAGACAATTTTTGCGAATCGATTAGTGAATTAGGTACTCACTATTAGTCCTCAGAATAATTAGATGTATTAGTCCACTTCCACTCTTCAGTAGCTGGAATATGATTAAAAAAATTAGTGAATGACGAAGTTTTTGTCAAAGTCAATGAACAATGTTTTAAAAAAGTTAACACCACTTGAAATAAGAGCAGGAATCGGACGTTTATTTATTTCTGTGTTTAACATATTTTAATCAAAAATATTATTATGAAGAGAAGATGGTTGGGGTGCGAATAGAAAATAAAACAAATCAGATTAAACTATTTATTTAATAGTGCCAACGTTTCGGCCACAATTTCTAGCCTTCATCAAAGCAACTTGGAGGAGATCGAAAATCTAAATCAAGATAATCGCTTAGATTTCCGATCTCCTACAAGTAGCTCTGATGAAGGCTAGAAATTCTGGCCGAAACATTGGCACTATTACAAAGTTCTTTCAACTCATTTGTATTATTTGCTGACCTCACCCCCAACCATCTTCCCTTCATGTATATTATTCATGATTAATTATCTTCTCATCATTAAATCATTATTTATACAAAAAATATTTAGCACAGGCTACTGCAAACTTCTGTTGCTCCGCTAAGATAGGAGTAAAAAATGTGATATGTACGATAGTTCTAGCGATGTTAGAAGCCTCATGTTTCTTCGTTCTGTTGAAGTTTGATAATCGTTCAAAAATGTGAAAAAATACGGATGGAAACTCCAATCTTTTAAAATAAATTCAATTTTTAAATAAGTGAGCCCATATAGGTTCCAAAGACTACAAATTCCATCATAAAAAACAAAAATATTGAGGGTATGAAATAAGTGATGGATTAACTAGTATTATATTGATGGCTTAGCCAATACATGCAATGTTTTGCCAAGGATGAAAACAAAACATTGGTGGTGTACTGCGGGAACTGCAGTCAACCGCGCCATCAACCGATAGTTTTTATTGTAGAATCGATTCAGGCTCAATGCATGTGAGCGATTCTCATGGCCTCACTTGTAAAAAAATAAATGTAAATTTTTATTGCATTAATGTTATAATTTCTTAATTTTCTGTTTACTATAT
Organism: Halyomorpha halys; assembly: GCF_000696795.3. Taxonomy (NCBI): domain Eukaryota; kingdom Metazoa; phylum Arthropoda; class Insecta; order Hemiptera; family Pentatomidae; genus Halyomorpha; species Halyomorpha halys. The sequence goes on from NW_027112496.1 coordinate 404,453, forward strand.
TAACAAGCGGGGCCTTTTTTTTTTTTTTTTCAATCATATTTATAATGTATTTTAATGAGCTCGTCATAAAAATACTAACGACTAATACCTTTCCTTTATCCGATACCTTTTTATTTATACTAAATCTTATTTACCTTACTCCCCAACGTTCCTCCAAATTCGAGCCAAATAGAACGAGCCGTTTGAAATGCAAATGGGCCAAGGAAAATATCTTTGTGAATGCGTAAATGATAGTAGTTGATGGCATCTGATTTGATAATTGATAAGGAACCAGTTAGGTACCAACACGCACAATTCTTGAAAATTTCAGCTAATTTTTCTAAGCTCCATGGGTGCGTGGAGTTGAGGAATTGGATATTTAGTGAAAGTGTATTTGAAATACATTCAAATATCAAGCCCAGCAATTTTAAAACAAGCGACAATCAAGGTCTTGAGCAATAAAAACTAAAAGGAAGGAAACTCGACTTTCATAAAGAAAATTCACTTATAAAAGCTTAATCAAACGAATCACTTAGATGTAGGCAGCTGTAAATACTACTATGGCACTAAATATCACTAGAACATTTTAATGGTTTTATGGTAATTAAAATTCGTAGTTACTGGGACGTTTGTGAGAATGGTGTAGATGTTGCTTGAGATCATAAGTAATACCATTTATATCTTTAATTTTATCCCTTAATTTACATTTTTTCCTAATTATAATATCTCTCTTCTCGTCTATACTATTATACTATATAATATTGAATAAGTCTATAGAACTCCGTTTATCAGGGCCTGTGATCTCAATACCGATGTTTGGTATTCTAAATGATGTTCTATTATTAATTTTTCTTTATATACTTTTGAATTCAGATTTTTTCTGACTATAAAAAGTTTTTGTTTATAATGAAGTAATATGAAAATATATCGTCGGTCAAATGTCAAAGTGGCGTATCTGGTTGAAAGAAACCGAGGTTAGCAAAATTTGTGGATACAAAGTTACCGTTTTCGCAAATTTAGATATCTTGTGTTTTAACGTGTCTTGGTGGGCCTCGCCCCGGCGATATCACATAACGCTTAGTAAAAAAAAATCTACGAAGCTCTTTTTTGTGGGTTTATACCACAACAGGAAAAGGATTTATACCACATCAGAGCCTCATTAATTCCAGAAAAATTCAAGGTTCTTGCATTACAGTTCTCGAAATCGTTTAAAGCTTTTACCAAGAATTGAAGCGGAATAGATTGAAATGATGATATGGAATTTTAAAATTAACTGTTTTGGATATAAAATTATCAACAGCTAAATACGTTCTTAATATGTTTCAACATAACATTAATTGCCCTCTTGAAAGATTGTTCATGTAATTATATTGTTAGAACACATATTTTTACATTCTCTTTCTTATTTATTTTTTACATAAGGTAAATATTAGATTACTAGTTCACAACTCCCACTCAGTATGGCGTGTGGGCGTGTTATCAGTTAACACAATAAAAATTTGACCATTCATTATTATTGGTTATAACCTAACACTCTAAAGCTTGGAGGAAGGAGTATGATGAAGAGGGTAAGTTCCCAGGAAAAGTGAAGCCAATAATGCAGACCTTATGATGAACTCCAGGGGCTTGGCAAAGGAGTAGAAGCCAATGACTGGCTGTTTTCTTTTTAATTTTAGATTACAATGACTTATATTCCTATTAATCTCAACGTACACCTGAGCTCCCAGAGGGGGGGGGGCGGTCAACTCCCCTCTGTTTGGCTTCACTCTCTCTTTGAAGGAGATAAGGGTATGTAACCCCTCTGCCAAAAAAAGTGATTCATATTTAAGCAATTCAGAATCGGACTGAAAAAGATTTGTTATGGATATGTTCTTTCCTTTTGAGTAGGGCGTAGTTAACACTTGCGATTTAATAAAACAGTAATAATAATCTCCTAGATTATAACCCATAACAACAGAGCGTTGCATATGAGTGAATATTTATATTTATTTTTGAGATACTTCATAAAAATTAATCATTAATAAAAGTAATGTGGAGCTACTAATACGTCACCACGATTCATAATTAAGCTCAAAAAGGTTTGACCTGTGAACCATATATCTCTAATCATTGCCATCAACATACCCTAATATCGTACTAAAAGAGTTAATAAATTTATTCTTATGTTTTTGTATTCTGATATATATTGAGTTTTTGTTCCTAAAATGGCTTGGTCAAATCGTTATGAAGTCATTACTAAATTGAGGTGAAATATTTAGAGCCAAAATTACATTTATTCGTATAGCTGCCCTCATCTTAAATGAACTAATCAATGAATTAAATTTATTTATAGCAATAAATTTTATAGTTATAATAAATAAATGTCATTCATGAAAAAAAAAAATGTATTTAGTGATCCTATTATTTATATTTGGAATTTCTTGTTATCCAGAATATCTCTGGCCAAATTATTTCGAAAATTATGGGATTCTAATAGACTATTTATATATATTCAATATTCTATATTCATGTTTTAGGTAACAGTAGCAACATTGTAACTATTTACAATAGTAGACTGTTATGTTTACTGTTACCTATCGATTTGGTTTTTTGTTGATAGAATTAAAATAAGTTCAGATGTTAGTAAGCCTAAAATTTTGTCTCAAGATTGCGAATAACAGTTAAATATTCTTAAATTAGTTTAAAAACCTTTCTATAGCTAACTAGAAAAAAACAATATGAAGTTTGGTTCAGACTGCATAACCTTTTTTTTTCTTAACAAAAAGCTGAAAAAACGCTTTGCTCTTTGATCCTCTGCCATTTTGTTAAAAGCCAAACCTTGTTTCGGCTCTTTATGGTGGGGGGGAGGAGTTAAAATAAGAGTGGTGTACGTCGATTAATCTTCAATTAGAGAAGCAGATGGAAAATATTATTCTGATAAAATATCAAATCCCAACTTTGCAAGGGGAACCAACTGAATATTAATATGAGGTTTTATTAACTGTGATTATGAAGTACATTTATTTTTCCAATTTTTTTTTAAACTTCTAAAAATGATCTATAGTATTCTGCCAGTCTATTAATAAACTTTTTGAGATTTATATAATATTTAAAAAACAGTTAACAAATCGTAAAACTAATAAAGTCGCGTTCTCTTTCAACAGTTCAGCTCTTCTAGGGCTTGATCCAATATTGTTAAAAATTTCACAGCTCTGTGGCTTTAACAACCAATTAACGATAAATAAACTATTTAACAATAGTAAATGACATCGGAAAGAATGAGTTTCATATTTTCTCGTTGAAAGCGGGCAAAAACTTACATGTAATTTTGTATATAAGATGCCATTTGTTTAATTAAACAAATCAATCTTCTGGTTATTGATAAAATGAGCTTAAAAATTTAATTTAGACGTATCTTTTATAGTTGCACGTATATATTAAGATTAATGGTGTAATATTGAAAATACATTAAAAACTTGCCAATGATATCCAAAATAAGGTATAATATTAAATTTAATTGTATAATGATATCAACTAGATTATTGACTTTTATCTCTTGACAGTGTAGCTTGTTTGAATTTTCCTCGTCGATTACTACTTAAAACGAAATTGTTTTCCTTCTATGAAACGAATTATCCTCATCATTCGTCCTTTATAACCATTTAGAAAAAAAAAGCTATAGAATTACTGGATAATGATTACAAATCTGATCTGTCATTATTAGTAAACTAAACGACTAAACGTTTTTGGTACTATAATTAAAGTTACTAATGAATACTGCTTCCTTTATCAATAAATGGAATACTATTTAATGCGACAAGCTTGCCTAGTAATAGGTTGCGCTTTTTTCTCGTCATTATAAGTGAAAAATTAAACCTAATTTGATACTTTTTTAATCTTTTTACTTTGATAAAATATAATATCGATAGAATAAGTCATGTTCTAATGATAAAAGCAGATTTTTTTTTTCTCGATCCTCCAGACTGGTTTACAAATAAAATATAACCGGCGCCAATAAGCAAGTCCACTGCAATCAAGTTGTGCAAATCAGTCTTCTGGTGAGGAAGGTGTGCAATGGAGTTTACCTAAAACGTTCGGGTCAAGGTTTTTGTGGTTGACATTTTTCAATACGAATAAATCTAATTTAATTATAACCTTTACTGAATTACTTTATTTAATAACTGTAATTTAATCAATTCACGTATTAATTAAAACTTGGGCTATCGTTAAATAACAAATCTGGTTGTGAACGTAATAAACTTGTCCGAATCTTCGTTATTGGTCATTTTATTTTATAATTGTAGCTATAAGAAATATAGCATATGACTGAAACTGGAATTAAAAATAAAAGGCGTCAATAATTTGTCATATTTCTTTTTTGTATTTAATACAAGAAGATACTGTTAATAGCTTGTGTAAACATCAATCGATTGACGTAACTGATTAAATATTTTGTTATTTTTTAAAAATGTATATGCTCGTAATGTATTTAACAATAACTACTCTTAAACTGTTTCATCGCTCCCGATACCTACTAATAACCCGATAACCTACAGGTAAGGTCCTTATAATCTAACTCATCCCCCCCTACTTTCATTACGACTGTCTAGTATACGGAGGTCTCTCGATTTAATAGGAAAATAGATTAAAGCGAATGATAAATTCTTTTTTAAGATTTGTCTTCTGACTTTATGGCGTTCTCAAGTTTTCCACCTCTATGGTGAGTTAAAGTTGCTCTTCATTTATAACCGCAGACAATATTTTCTGGGATTTTACCTATACCAAAGTATCAATTCCCAGCAACCTTCCTACATCTATAGTATCCTACAATTCTAACCCTCTATTCACCCACAGGAAACTAGATCCCGCCACTCTGACCTCTATATCCCTACCCTCAGAACTAGAAAATTCGAATATACCTCTTTAGCCCGTTCCACTGCCCCCTTCCTTTTAATATCCGACATGGTTCTTCCTTCATTTAATCCCTTCTTTTCCAATACCTTCTTACACCCCAAAACACAACACCGTAATTCATGATTGGAATTAGGATTAGAAGTGAATAATGATTTTTTTTTTGTAATAATTGATTGTTTTATTTTATTTTATTCGACTTTAGTACTTCTGTTATTTGCTTAGGGATTTGATTTTGTTAACATTGTATAATATTTATCAATATGGTAATAATCTTTAATACGATATCGATTTTTTTTAACTATATTTTTATTCTTTTCTTTTTTTTTTTTTTTATATTAATACCAATTTTATATTTATTTGCATAAAAGGGATTGTTTAATTGTTTTAACCTCTATGGTGAGTTAAAGTTGCTCTTCATTTATAACCGCAGACAATATTTTCTGGGATTTTACCTATACCAAAGTATCAATTCCCAGCAACCTTCCTACATCTATAGTATCCTACAATTCTAACCCTCTATTCACCCACAGGAAACTAGATCCCGCCACTCTGACCTCTATATCCCTACCCTCAGAACTAGAAAATTCGAATATACCTCTTTAGCCCGTTCCACTGCCCCCTTCCTTTTAATATCCGACATGGTTCTTCCTTCATTTAATCCCTTCTTTTCCAATACCTTCTTACACCCCAAAACACAACACCGTAATTCATGATTGGAATTAGGATTAGAAGTGAATAATGATTTTTTTTTTGTAATAATTGATTGTTTTATTTTATTTTATTCGACTTTAGTACTTCTGTTATTTGCTTAGGGATTTGATTTTGTTAACATTGTATAATATTTATCAATATGGTAATAATCTTTAATACGATATCGATTTTTTTTAACTATATTTTTATTCTTTTCTTTTTTTTTTTTTTTATATTAATACCAATTTTATATTTATTTGCATAAAAGGGATTGTTTAATTGTTTTAACCTCTATGGTGAGTTAAAGTTGCTCTTCATTTATAACCGCAGACAATATTTTCTGGGATTTTACCTATACCAAAGTATCAATTCCCAGCAACCTTCCTACATCTATAGTATCCTACAATTCTAACCCTCTATTCACCCACAGGAAACTAGATCCCGCCACTCTGACCTCTATATCCCTACCCTCAGAACTAGAAAATTCGAATATACCTCTTTAGCCCGTTCCACTGCCCCCTTCCTTTTAATATCCGACATGGTTCTTCCTTCATTTAATCCCTTCTTTTCCAATACCTTCTTACACCCCAAAACACAACACCGTAATTCATGATTGGAATTAGGATTAGAAGTGAATAATGATTTTTTTTTTGTAATAATTGATTGTTTTATTTTATTTTATTCGACTTTAGTACTTCTGTTATTTGCTTAGGGATTTGATTTTGTTAACATTGTATAATATTTATCAATATGGTAATAATCTTTAATACGATATCGATTTTTTTTAACTATATTTTTATTCTTTTCTTTTTTTTTTTTTTATATTAATACCAATTTTATATTTATTTGCATAAAAGGGATTGTTTAATTTGATTAGAAGAAGACAGTTTATTGAATTAATTACTTCATTTTCTTTGTAATCCTTTAATTTTTAATTAAGAATAAGAGTTATTTTGTTTTATTTACAGATTTTCTATTTGCTTATATTGTGGTATAAAGTAAGATATTTTTATATTTAATTTCTGGCTAGAATGTTTTCTTATAATTGTTCACGTGTGCTATTCTTAATGACCCTGGCTCTGAATAAAATTGATTTTCTATTCTTTTCTGTTCTATATTAAACAATAATATCAATCTGCTCCTTTTCTTCCACGATAAATTTGTAATATACGTTCCTTCTTCATGTACATGATGCGCATTAACATTACCAAGTAAATCTGATTAAATTAATAAAATTTAAACTTATGTATAAATACAACGAAGAATAAAAAAAAAACTGATTTGTCAAATAGGGTCTTTAAATTATCCGAGGCCAAGATAAAGATAAATGCTTTAGTGCCTTATTACCCATATAAATCGAAATATAAGGAAAACGATGAAAATGTCAGCTTCATAGGAATTTTGATGAAAACTTTACATTAAGCGGTTACTGCTATATATAATCTCCTTTATTACTATTATTAGAAATTAGGCCACCAAACTTTTTGACGGAATTCACAAACTTTTTCCGGCCCTGGTTTACAAATTGTAATAAAAATTGTTCAATAAGTACTTTATGATTAAAATTTACGATTTAGATTGTATAACATATCAATAGTAATAAGTTATAGTTTTATTTATTTATTATTATCAATTATGTTAAATATATATATTAATTAAAATACTACTTAACAATAAATATTACTTTTATAATATTAATTAAAATGAACAAATGGCTTTAAAATATTTAAAATAAATTTTTTACCATTTCTTACTTTAAAAATATAATTATCAATCCAAAGGAACATATTTAAAAAATTCATTAAACATTTTAATTTATTTTTAATTTCTAATATGATTCTAGTTGTCAATTTTTTTTTTTTTTTTGTATGATCATCAGGGGCCATTTTTGGTATTGCCTGTACATCCTGTACTTGATCGAAACTCACCTAAAAATAATTCGATTTGCGAAATACAAATAGTCTAAAAATTGTTTTCATAATGCATTTTTATTTACTTTTCTTTATAAAGTATATGACGCTCAAAGACAAATATTCAAACATAAAATGTTGAAACACCAAAAAATCTTCTTAAAGAAGTAAGGTGAATAGATGAACTGTTTCATATTATTTATCACTAAATATACTTGCTGAGTGTAATCCATACACGAGTGATATAATTTGATGATTTTTTACAGACTTCGACAGGCGGTTACGACTGGGACGAGTCGACGCAGGGTATGATCCTCTCTGCCTTCTATTATGGCTACATCGTCACGCACATCCCCGGAGGACTTCTGGCTCAGCGCTACGGCGGCAAGCACACCATGGGCCTAGGCATCTTCTCCACCGCTCTCTTCACGCTCCTAACTCCATGGATAGCTCCCATGGGTGCGGTGCCTCTGATTATCCTCAGGGTACTAATGGGCTTGGGCGAGGTGAGTTTTTCCTTCCATGTTAATTATATTGAATGTTTAATTTATGTATTTGATTACTTCATAGTACCAGAAACTGTAGTGGTCTTAGTAGAGTTAAAAACCTATGAGACACTGAGGACATGCTGAATGAGACTGAACTCCACGTTCTGTCAGAGAGCGATATATGAGCAATATACATATCCAGATATACAAACTACTAGTTATTTGTTACAGCTGTTCAATGATTCCTCTAGCAAAGTATAATAGAGCCCAGTAAAATTGCAAGTTAACACAAAAAAATTGTACAATAATTTATTTCAATGGATTCTAATGTAAAACTATTTACACAAGACGGTAGTAAAAAGTTTACAACTACAACAAATAGATTTTTAAAAATGGCTGTCACATATTTGTGGATTTATAGCCAATAACTCCTAATTTATTTTATAATATATTATATTATGCATTATAACAGTATTCCATAATATTATATTCTGGCAATACAACAAAAACTAGTTATTCTAGGAAATTTATTATTATAATCTACTCCATGATTCATTTAATGAGTCATAATAGAACTGTTCAAATTGAGTCAATATTTTCCGAGATACAGTTTTTCAAACATCTTTACTGGAAGATTATTGCTTGACCGTGTGTAAAGATGAAAGGAATATGGTCCGGGTGCGGTCAAAAAAACTCAAATAGTAGAATTATACTATTTTATTGAGCCAACGTGGGGCAAAACGTTGGCTCAATAAAATAGTATAATCTACTATTTGAGTTTTTTTGACCGCACCCGGACCATATTCCTTTCATCAAACATCTTTATGTTTTTTTTTTCCAAATAAGTTGATTATTAATGGAGTTATCAAATTATCTGATGAGATAAATAAATATCATTATTTACAGCGCGGCTTATAAATATTTTTACACGGTTTTGGAATTTTGCAACATACATTGAAAATGAGTTATATATTAAGAAAAGTTCGATATGTAAGGAGCTATTTGACGTATAAATGTTTATTAAGTCTCAATTTGAAGTTCGTTATAAAAATAGTTTATAATGAACAACCCCGTAAGAGTAGCAGTTTCTATGTTATTTGCCAAAATAAATTCACAAATTGACGTTTTTTTTTAAGGAAAAAATTTTTGCTTTTGATTAACTGTATCTCGGGAGTTATTGAACTGAATGAACTCCCTTAAAGCTCAGATTGTTAAATGCAGTGCTAAGTAGATTATAATGATATTTTAACTGTTTGTCATATTGTATAAAGTACTGGCACTAAACTACATGGTAAAAACAATCGTTTGAAAAGTACAACTGACCTCTGATATTTTGTGTTTTTAAAAATAATCTTTTCTTTTGTTCTTTGAAATGTTTAAATATGCCGCAGAAAATTTAACGTAATTTAATTTTGGCAATACCATTATTTTTACCATTAAAATGCATCGAAAACGAGTTAATAAGTAAAACCTATAAAAAATTGCTTTTTCTGAACTTTTTTTTTCAATATTATTTATAATATTATTAATATTAAATAAAATTATTTTTTTATGAGATCGTCAATACATATAGCATAACTTTTTGCTCCGTCTTTTGTAAGATAACTTCCTATTTTGAGCTATCCCTCCTGGGTCAATGTCATGTTTAAATAGGATGGAGTTGGAAATAATATAAAAAGTTTTACAATCAGAACGGAGCGGTTACTAGTAAAATAATAATACACACTAATAGTACTTTAAATAATACAAAAGAATTATTCATTCTAAAATAACTTAAAATGTATCAGCTATTCAGAAGAAGGTATAAAATGTAAGAAATTATGATAATTCAATCATGAATAGAATAGAGATTGAAAAAGTGACTGAACTGCTAAAATGTCTGTTGAGACTAAATAGATAAACAAACATTATCTTCGAATTTTCATAAATTATTAAACAAGAGGTAAAAATTTGAATAATGATCCTTTCCAAAGTTGTTTTTCAAAACTAATTTCAACAAACGTGAAATTAGCTGAAAAACAAGAGTCTTCATGAGTATAACACAATATGTTATAATTATATTTTTAAAAACATTAGATTTGGTTCAAGATGTCATAATGATATAGTCAGTTGACAAAACATTGTCACCATGGTGATTCTTTTCAAGGTCCTAGTTAAACCGCAGCGACAGTTGTCACATTAAGAAATAATGTTACTTCTTTGAAACTTTAAGGAAACAGGAGATATGTTCACTAATCACCCAGAACCAATCACGTAGTTTTATTTTGTTATTTAATCCTAGATTCCTATGTAAAAATAAACCTTTTGTATACTATGATGGTTTTTGCTTTTAGTCATTTACTTGTATCATTTAACGACCTCACTGTCTGATTACATTGTGAGACGAAATTCATTCGATTTTATATTGTTCAGCAATCCTACTATAGCTTAATAAACGCCATTCCCAAATACATTTAGGATTTTAGAGTTTGTATATGAAAATACATAATTTGTTACCAAACTTCGGTGAAGGTAATACGGTTTAGGGGTTTGATATCATCTGCTCATTTGTAGGTTGGTATCAATTTTAAATTAAACGGCTCAACTGATTTTCAATTTTGATGGCTCAGATTATTCACTGAGACCTCGGCATACTTTTGATACAATTTTAACACAAAATATTGTAACTAAGTCTATCCGTCTGTTACTTAGGCCAAATTTTTGAGTGAGCTCTACGCACGATTTTTAAGTTCGATGTCTGAAGTTACTCAGTAATTTCCCGTTAGTGTTTACAAACAGTTTCAGCTCAAAATATTGAAACAATATTTTATAATGTTTTGTAACGAGAGGATTGAGTGCTCCTGGTGGCAGTGTAGATGTAGTCAGCACTGATATTTACATTGAGTTATAGATATTATTTCTTAGGAATTAATAAGTATTGATATTAGTTATACATTTTAGTATTGATATTGGATATTGAGTGCTCCTGGTGGCAGTGTAGATGTAGTCAGCACTGATAACAGTACGATGACCTACCTGTACTCCTCTTCAATTTACATGTTGGGCTTATCACTTTTTAGTGTCTCCTTCACGGCCAATATAAAATTACTATTGGAGGGGTATATTGTAGCAATAATATTGAAACGTGTCTCTCTATATATAATAATATAATAATGTCCACTCAATAATGATGATCATACAAGTTGAGCTTTGTATTAAATGAAGTTAGTGTCTCATACACAGTTGGTTTCTTTAAATTATTACGATTCGTGGCTGGTGATTATGAACTAAAGTCATAGTTTTGATATAAATTGTACATTTAATCTTTGAGGAATCTATAAACTAGTACAAAGTATATTAATAAGGCTAAAGCATTGTACGTTTTTATAGTGACATTGCAATTAATTTCTGAAATCTTGCAGTAAGTTAAGTATTAAGATTAAATAACATTTAATTTACTATTACAATAAAAATATTGAGTTAGAAGGGATAGAAAAGAGTCTTGGATTAAAAACTAAGTATGTTGTGTTGGAAACCCAACTAACATTTTAAAAGGTAGGAAGTTTTTCGCTTAATTAATTAACGGCTTTCTAAATAAAACCATCAGGAAGTTCTAATAGTGTTTTATTTTATTTTTTTTTTTTATGGCTCAAGTCCAGAGTTGAGGACCTATACAGCCCCAGAGTGGAAATGTTCAACAAAAAACTAGACTTGCTTAAAAAGAAATTGTCAGCTTTTCCGTGTGGAATCGGACCACATTTCATATCTCCTTTGTGAGAAATGAAGTAAAGACTCACCTCCTTGTACCATGATTCCTATATATTACATTTATTATAATTTTTAAAAAAATGTAAAATGTATATAATCAAAAATAGGTCCGAATTAATTTACATAAATGTGTGCAATAATTTACATTAAAAATGTGCAATAATGTACGTGTATTTTAACAACTTAAAATATTGTGTAAACTTCTCATTTATAAGCTATAAATTGTATTTAGTTAGGTTAAAAATATAATTATACTATTCACATCTAATTATTTTCCAATTATAATGTAATGGCAGCCAAACCTCCGTTTATTTATAATCACTTAATAGCTATTATATTTTTTCAATGTTATCATGACACTTATAATCAGTATGTTCATTTGTCATTTTTATCTCTAAATGGTTCCTCTGCTAAAGTGGTCACGTATTAACTAACTTATTTTCATAAAGTACAGTACTAATACCTGGTTACCGATATTTATTTTCCTAATGTGTTATGAGCTTTTTGAGAGACATTTACATGCATTTTTTCAGAACCGGAGCCGATTTTTCCTATACATATATATTGAAGATAATATATTTAAATCATCACATCAACTCCTTGGGAGAAAAAAACAATCCAAATAAATATTATTATCGTTTTTTTTTTTTATTAACTAACAAATTAAATGCTTCACAAAAAATTATATTTGAAAGACAATTAATTTATCTTCAAAGAATTATGGCCTTCGTAGTTCTGCACGATAAAAAAAAATTACTGTATTATTAAACTATCATTTAAGTTTTTCCATTTTTTTTTCGAATTACCCACCAACACCTATATATTTCTTGAAAATTCTACGTTCTCGTCTGAAAAATAATTACTTTTTCTGCAAAAATTTATGATCTACAATTCTGAACGATAGAAATAATTAGTAGAATCTAAACTAGCCTACGGCAGGCTTAAAGATTTTGTAAATATTTTACGATGTGACTCAAACTAGTATATCGGTTCACTGAATTTATTTTTGATAAACTAAATAAACATCGAACTAAAGTTTAATTTGCTTGCCATTTGTGACAGGAATGTGTATTATGTAGCGAAAAACGTTTTACGGCTCAAAATAACAACAATAAGAAGTTTAGTTTTAATTAGTTGAGGCAGTTTATTTATTTATGAAAACGAGAAAAATATAAAGATTTTTTATCCTCCTTCTTTTTTTTATTTTTCAAGGCGGCGAATGTTAGGTTTATAATTGTTTAAATCCTCTTATGGATCTTAATTTAGGAAAATGTTTCGTCAAAATAAATTTTTCTGTTCTCTCATATAAAGCAAGCAAAAAAATATAACTGAAAGATAACGATTTACATTTGTTATTTTATTAATAAGATTCAATAATAGGAAAATCAGATCCAAGGGCTTGAACAGGGGTCCAACCTTAACTCAATGTTTTTTTTTTTTATTTTAAATTTGGCCGGCTTAATTATTCCTAAAATCCATATTGTATACAATTTATCATGGTTTCAGAATCGTATACGTCGTAGTGGTTACTTAAGATCCTTTAAAACAGCAGACCGGTTCCTGAATAAGCTAAGGTAGGGTCTTCCTTCACCTTAATATCCAGTCGATATGAGGTGTAAGTTGCCAACAGAATTCTACCGTGCACCACTTACCTGGGGAGTTAAAGTTCTCTGGGAGAGTAATCACTCTTTCAATAGATACACAGCCATATTATTTTCACTCTAAACCAACGGCTTCCAATCTTGGTGTACTAAGCGAAGTAACAAAAGAAAATTATAATTGAAATAGCAAGTATACGGAGCATTCCAGTATTTATTCTGACATTTTTGTTTCTCCTTTTCCTTGATGTTCAGCCGCTCTAAAGATAATCATTCTGACATTTTTGTTTCTCCTTTTCCTAGATGTTCAGCCGCTCTAAAGATAATCATTCTGACATTTT
>NW_027112496.1:418148-499393 GCF_000696795.3 Halyomorpha halys
TCAGCCGCTCTAAAGATAATCATTCTGACATTTTTGTTTCTCCTTTTCCTAGATGTTCAACCGCTCTAAAGATAATCATTCTGACATTTTTGTTTTTTAGCGCCGGGTCGAATCCGATCTGGCGGGGATGGTCGCCATTTCTTTTTTGGCAATCCCACGGACTAAAACTTTGACCCTCACGCTGTGGTTAGAAAAGGATGGTTATCTCTAAATATGTTTTAAAAATTTAATTCCTATCTTTTCCACTCCATATTTCGTTCATTTACTATGCATTTATTTAGTGATTTGATGAAATATAGGGTAAAAAGCAAAAGGTTTTAAAAAATAGTTACTTGGCCGGCTCTATCGGGATTAAATGGATCACGCTATTATTGACTAGAAATAAAATTTAATAGGTTTACAACTCAATGGAATAACATATAAATGGATTAAAATGTTTATTGTATGTATTTCAAATGACCTAGTTACAAATAATAAGGCTTAAACCTTAGTTAAAATCATATTTGTCCTTAAAGTTCAAAATGATAATACCAGCATACAAAATTAGGATTAGGGTATGTGTCTTTAAGCTTTAATATTATCTTTTAGCAACTTTCTTTTGTCTCAATAGTCAATTAATTAATTTAATTAGAAGTAATAAATTTATGTTAGCATTCAAATAATATACACTGAAAGCTGAATATATTCCTCTGAAGAATGATATTATTTTGTATGTATCAGGTTTTTGATCCTGTTTCGCGAAGCTGTTTTAAGTGTTCCGCGAAATAATTTCAAGAAATAATTTTTTTTATTGACAAATATAATTTTGGGGTGTTCTACAAAACTTGTCAACACAACACGATTTATGGAGCACTAAAAACATAGAATTATACCTACGACGTGTTGAAAATTTAATATTCATCTTTTATTTACAGAACCACTTTAACATTTGGGCAGTGGTTGCTGCTATGACTTTAAACTGAAAACGGGACTTAAGGATTTAATCGTGATAATGGGGACTTGAGGATTTAAGCGCTGTTATATCGCCATATCCTTACAATCCAAGAGACCATGAGGAGAAAAACTCGGCCAACTATGGTTTGGAGGGATAAAAACCAGAAAATTTATTTTTGATTTATTTTAAATTTAAAGAAATATTGCGCAATATTTTCTGTCTTAATATGGCCCGATTAACCTTTTACTTAAGGTATAAAATAAATGTCCTTGAAAATTAGATATTTATGGATCCCTTAATCCCCTGAACTTCGTTTTATTCAAGTAAATCCTAATTCCATATTTTTTTTTAATTTAGCGATCATTATCCTTTCTTTAAACAACACTAAAAAACATAGTATAACATCATTTAAAGTTAAAAAAAATTGCTAAAGTTTGAGCTCTATTGGAGCTGTTTACGCTGAATAGTTTCCGAGATAAAGTTTTTCGCACATTCTTTTCCATATAACGAAAAATCAATATTTTGTGAATTAGTGTTGAATAATACCATGAAAATTACTACTCCCTACAAACCTCATCATCATGATGCCTATTGAGTCTAAAATATATAGTAGACGTTAAATGGACTATAATGTAATTCATAACGTTCATCTTCATATCATTCGTAGGAGCAGTAGTTTCTCCTTTATTCGCCAAAATAAATTCACTAAATGTTGATCTCTCCTTGTTAAGAGAAGAAAACCTTCGGATTCTGAAGAACTATTTTTCAGGAATATAAGTAGATGGTCAGGGTTGCGGTCAAAAAAAATAACAAATAGTTTAAAACTATAACAGGACATTAAAAAACTTAATTAAAAATTTAAATCTTTACGGTTAACTATATATACATATATTTTTCAGTAACTATTAGAAGTACATATGTGTGTCTTGTAGCACTCAAATTAAAGCTAGTTGAATGTATTATAAAGTCGTTTATAATTAATATTAATATCTTAGGATTAATAGTTTCAATATTGATAGAAAATTAGTTGTAAGCAGGTCGATTGGAACTAATATTCTATCAGATTTACATTAAACGATATTCTGTTAAGTTTTTTTAGTGCTGTTGGAAGTTTTATGGATTATGAGCACTGAATGAAAAGTGTGTGAAACACCCCAATGCAATTAGGTATCACAATGGTTATATTACCAATTTCTTAAAATAAATATACATTTCATTTCATACTTAGTTTAGAGGAAAAATAATTCCTTAATCTATATATAGAAAGAATTGTGTCACGGTTTTATTCTATTAACTAAATCAACAATCATATATTTTATTATTATTATATTGAAGACTTATGTTATTTTCTCAGGGAACGACTTTTCCTGCCCTCAGTACTCTCCTGGCGCAGTGGGCACCACCACTGGAAAGGTGTAAATTAGGTTCTCTTGTTTTTGCTGGTAAGTAATCACTAATTTATTTTAAATATTATATTTTATTTTTACAACTATAATTATGGATTATTTTTCTCCTTGAAGCTATGTCCACACTGTGCTCCTTTTGCAACAAGCTTTTTATATCCAGTCCACAGTGCTTTGTTAAATTTCCAGAATTCCATAGGACAGGAATGCTTATCCATCACCTATGGATTTTCTTCCTTTATTCAGTACTTCTTTTCTATTCCGCAAGTCAGAATGTCGACATTCTCTTAAAGAAATTATAAATTTTATTGAATATCAAAGAAATTGAAATAGTAGATTGAGTTCACCATCTACTTATGATAATTTTATATTTTCTATATTAGATCGTTCTATCAAATAATTCATCCTAATTAAATAATTAGTAATTTATTGAAAACATTTTTGTAGCTTGTTTTAGCTCCTTTCTATACTTTATTTATAGCTTAATCACACTGATCTAGTTCAGGTCGCTATTACAATGTATGATAATATTTTACTAAACATAGAATTTGTAGTTAGAGATAAGAAACCCTAGAAAAAAAACTAGGATTTTTTATAGGTTTTAATGGATTGATAAAATAGGATTAATGAAAAAAAAAATGTACTCGTCATCTTTCCGAAAAATATTATTAAAAAAAAAGGAATAAAAAATGTTGATGTAAATATTTATTTATTTAAACATTATTGTAAATTATGAAAAGAAGAACTGCTTTATTGAATTTACTCTAAAATACACAAGTATTCATTACAATTAATTTAAACCTCTTATTTTGTAAACTCATTTAGAATATAGTACATGTTTTTTTTATTTATGAGTTAAAGTGTTGTTAGGCTTGTGTAGGTGTCCAAATCGGAACTGTGCTGGCATCAGCTATTTCCGGCTTTATCCTAGCCTACCTGCCATGGCCAGCTGTCTTCTACATCTGGGGAGGAGTTGGAATGGCTTGGTTCGTCCTCTGGTGCCTTCTGTGTTACAATGATCCTTCATCACATCCTTTCATATCTCAAAAGGAAAAAGAGTATCTTTCCAAGACTATTGGAGCAACAGAAAGGGATAAGGTATCTATGGAAATATACAAAGTTGGAACTTAGTTGACAATATTTTAATTTTTTTTTCCTAATTCATTAAATTTTTATATCTTAATCTAAATATTTAAAAAAGGCATTTTTAAAGTTATTATTTGATTGTATGGAAGCTATTATTTATAAATGGCAAAATAGTAATCATAATTATTACTGAATATTGTTTAGGATGTTGGAGGAACACCTTGGTTGGCAATTTTAAAATCACCGGCTGTATGGTCCTTGACCATTGCTGAGGTGGGGCATGACTGGGGACTGTACACTATGGTCACTGATCTTCCAAAATATATGAATGATGTGATGCACTTCAAGATATCACAGGTAAAACATGAACATAGGCACAGACTGAGACAAACACATATTTTTTCATTCTGTTGTTTATTAATGTAATTCTAACGAACCTTCACCATATCTATCTAGCTTTAAATTTAATTGCATGCAGCTCTGCCATTTCTTCATTGATTCTAGAGTAGATAGAATTCACTGCAGCATACATACCAACAACTGCGTTTTTGATCGTTGTGTAGAGTTACTCATGGATTGCTACTCCCTCCCCATCTTGACCTCCTTTTCATAGCACCAAGTATTCATTTTCTAGTTGTAAAAAAGTCTCTGTTGTTCCTTCTTCTCCATGTGTTAAGACTCTGATCCCAAATTCATATAGATGATATTCTTTTTGCATCTCTCAATTCTGCTTCATATTGAGCCACTAAGAACCCAGGTCTAACAGCCTTTTTGCTTGTTTTGTGATATATTTTGGTTTTTTGGTTTATTTAGTGAGCTGAAGTATTTGAATCAGTCTGTGAGTAATAATTTGCCATCCATCAAGATGCCAATATTGAGGTGAATTTTTCAGCTAATATATATTTTGTATTACATTGATTTGATTTTAATTCAAATGCCCTTCTCTCATAGTCCCAGCAAGTCTTTCATCCTCTTGATTGCTTTTGAGGACCAATATATCATCCATATATGATAATATTTTATGTTTTATTACAATGAGCATCCCTCGGTTTTCATACGATACTATTCTTATCTATCTCTAGACTAAGTAGAACTGCATCCATGAGAGTCCATTTCTCTCCAATATCAAGTTTTTTCTCTCCAAAGTCCATTTTTTAATATCAAAGGCATCAGATATTTCTCCTTAGATCATGATTCTGTATATAGAATCATTTGTACATGCCTTTGACAATCCCATTTATTTTCCTGGAACACCCTGCTTACCCATGATCTTCCAAAGACAGTTTCAGTCTCCAGAATCATAGTCCGCTTTGAAATCTGTAAATAAGGTGTGCACATCCTGGTTCCATTTTTATAATTTTTCGAGTACCTGTTTTTGAGAGAAGGTCTGGTTTAGCATTTTCTTTACTCTTCTGAATCCTTTTGATCTTCTGATTTTCTATTATATTATCATAATAAGTGTATTGTTGGTTGAGCTGAATATTAATCGTTATCTTACAGACAACCAGAAGGAATGTTATGTCCTACAAATCTTAATTAGAAATTTTATATTTATTTATTATTATTTTGATTATAATGAATATTTTTTAATCTAGAATGGAGTTTTATCAGCATTACCATACCTTGTTATGTGGCTAGTCTCAATATTACTTGGGTACGTTGCAGATAAAATACAACAACGAGAGTTAGTAGGAATAACAAATCTCAGAAAGATACTAGCTACAATAGGTAAGTTGGATTCAGTTTAGCCAAAAAAAAAAATTATTGCTTTACACATCAAGTTAGTATCTTTTATCAGTTACTAGAAAAAATATTGAGGTAAGACACCAAAACATATTTGTGAACCTTAACCCTTTAAAACTGACTGTTGGTTAGAAAATGGGATGTTTAGTTCATTTTCAATGATTATTGGATTATTGGAGAAACAATCATAGAACGTTATTGATTAGATTTCTATGATTTTAAAAACACTTTCATGAATTTTTTTTTCATTAGTTGGTGCTAAAACTCCAATAAAGTGACAGTCATTTTTTTACCCAGTGTTGGTCATACTTTGAGCATTTTGCTTATACTTGGAGAAAAAAATATATTTTTTTTTCATTATTTTTCGTAGACATTTTGTCTGTTTGTCTTTCATAGATCTATAAAAGAGTGAATTTAGTTTCATAGTAAATATTTGTGACACGGCTCATGCTTAAAAAAACATTTGGCTTATAAATATTCTTGAGAAGTTACAATTTTTTTACAGACGTCTAATATATAAAACACTCATTTGTTCATTTATGGTCAGCATATAAAATTTTAACTCTTAATCATACTACCTAAATCATTGGCCATTACTACCAAAAAAGGGCCATATTTGATCCATTTCTATTTTTGCTTGTATACAGTATAAATTAAAACATTATTGTAACTTAAATTATTAAAAAATTACTGAAAACAGAAGTGTGAGCAAAATAAAATGCTGACACACAACCAACTGTGTCTCACGGAAGGGCTCAATCAGTGTTTTATTACAAATTGACCATGTCAAAACTTTATAAATTTTATTTCCTCAATATCCTTGATTCTCACTAGAAGTTACTATTGATTAATAAATTAGCTGTTATTATTATTTGTTGCTGTAGAGCTATATTATAACCAATTAGAATATACCAATATACCCTGAACTTTTATCCTCTTCATTGACACTATTATCTTACTTGAAAATATTTTTACTTTGATTTTAATTCATTTTTATTGCAGGTGCCTTCGGTCCTGCTGTTGGTGTTGTTCTGGCATCATATGCAGGCTGTGATAAAACATTGGTCGCTGTACTCTTCACTGTTGGAATGGGTTTCATGGGCTTTTGCTATGCCAGCCTTCGAGTCAATTCTCTTGACTTGAGCCCTAACTTTGCTGGAACTATCATGGCTATTGTAAATGGATCAGGTTCCGTTTCAGGAATGGTTGCACCATTACTCGTGGGCCAGTTAACACCAAATGTAAGTATAATCATTTAAGAGGAGTTTTATTTTAATATCTCATAATGAGTTATGAAGTAAAAATAAATTTTCCAAGGTTTTATTTTGGAAAATTTTAGAAAGTGGCTGTTTCCAAATTTTCCTAACACTTTTTTAACCTTTGGAAATGCTAAGTCATTTTAATTACTAAGTATTGCTTATTTATGAACATTTGAGATATCTATGAGAAGTTGTAAGCACTTTAGTTAAACCAGAGATTTATTCTTCTGAATTTGTACAGTCCTACTTCTTGTCCAGGATCTCTCACTCTTTTATTGGTTAGATCTTAATGGATTTGTTAGATCTCTTAATCCAGATCCCTCAAGGGATTGATTAGGCTAGGGTCCGCTATGTAATCGTTATCAAACAATTTAAGGCTCAAATTCGGGAACATATTGCACTGGTTGATGACATTATAAACTGTCTCACACTATCACTGAATCTACCTATTGGAGACAGGTATTTATCTGTTATTAACTTTATCTGTTATATCTTAACTGTTAAAGTTAACAACAATTAATAAATCAAAATCAAATTGTTAATAAGTAAATGAGTGAGAATATTACTTAACTTCAGAGGTACCATCCATATGTTTCCTTCAACACCAGAAAGAGAAGCACAACTACAATCAATAAATTACTAGAGCTAAAGTTCAGTTTTCAAATCTTTTCTATTGGGAATCCTCAACTTTTTTTTCTAATTTTAAATGTCCTAACAATGTGAAATCAATCTTCAAAATTATATTCTCTATTACTTATTTACATATTTTACAGAAATCACTATTGGAATGGAGGGTAGTTTTTTGGATCATGTTTGGCATACTGAATGGAACCAATGTCCTGTTTATAATGTTTGGTTCTGGAGAGGTTCAACCATGGAATGAGCCTAAAAAAGAAAAGGAAGAGACAACCCTTAACCAAATGTAATCTACTCATGTAAAATATGTTTGTAAATATGTAATTATAATCAAAACTATTGGAACAATTTTGATTTTGTAAATTATTTATTATAATAGGATAAAGTATGTTAAAACATGTGGATTTATCACTTCTATTACAAATAAAATTAATTGTTCAAGCATTTTTATTTCAAACCCATTCATAGCAAACTGCTAATGTATTTTCTCATTACATTTTTCATTAATATATTATTTCAGAATAAAAATGTATTTTTGCCAAATTATACAATAATTTTTACATTAAAATTATCTCAATTATATTCATTAGTCCTTTATACCAGGTATATACATACAATTAGTAAACCTGATTTAATCCATGTATCTGTTTTGAAAACAATAAAATTATTTGCTTAGTTTTTATTTTTAAGTCTTGTCTTCAGCAATAATTTTATGATTAGAAAGTCATTAAAGTCAAACGGATGATATTTACTTTTACTTTTCTTATTTGAGGGAAATATTTTAATCACAGTTTTGATATGGAGTTTTCAATGTATCTATAAACTTCAGAGAACTCAGACATATTTGATTTTTTGGCCATTGATATGTTTGTGTCTATGTCACAATTATCTTCTGAAGGAATGAATTGATTTTGTTGCTTTTTTACTTTCACTTACCTAAATATTATTGCACATATACATATATTATTTCAAAATAAAATAAATCTAAAAAAAAATTGGTCTGGTAGTCTTGTAAAGAAAAGCTGCAGAAGATGAAGAAACAGGCCTTTTGTAATTTGATTTTTGGATACATGTACTAGAGTAGGTATTTTTTATGGGGTACAAAATTAAAATGAGTACGCTATAGACAAAAATACTAAGAGCGAGATAAATATTAATCACTGAGCATCTGTTTGTAAAAACATTCAACAGTTGATTTCACCATCTTTTTCTCCCTATTTCCAACTTTGCATTGGAAAAATGACTGAAAACGAGTTTGGTATCTCGATACATATTTTGGTCTGTCAGGAGTCACCAAACTAATGTAAAGTTTTTGGATAACAGCTGTTTTTCTCTTATAGTTGAATTTTGATATAAGAATAAATCAAAGCTATTCTAATGATGTAAAATCTTATCATTAACAATTTTAAAAATAAATTAATTTTGGTTCTCTACTTATTTATTTAATATATTAAAAACTTAGGTAGGGTTTGAATAATCTCCTTGATCTCATTTGTTTATACCAGTGATGCGCCAGGATCTTTTGAGCTCTGCTCCACCCCTCACACGTGGGGGATAGAGTGTGCTTAGGGATCCTCAGGTCGATTGTGTAAATATTGTAACAGTTTGGTGATGTTCATATTTAATTATGGCATTCTGGATGTTGCATTAATTTGATCCAGTTCTTAATTATATGGTGCTGGTACTGCTAATGGTAAGGAGAAATAGTATGGCAAATAGGCCGTGTATTCCTTTTTGCGAAGCCCTGGTGGCAACCTCTTATTAACCAGAATGGGATTGTCAAGATTCATTTCTTGATGGGAATCGATCTGACAATGTTCCAAACCAGGTACTTTGGGACCTTTGCCCTAACCTGCTTGGCTAACACATCCTCATTAGGAATGGTACAGAAATAAAATAAATATATTTTTATTCATTCTTAAACACTAAAATGATTTAGGAGTTTTCCATATTTAGGACTCGTTCAAATCCCACATTGGATTACTCATGGGAAATTTTGAGTAATCCTTTGGTGACCATCATTTAAAAAGCTATTTTCTTTAGCATCAATTGTTTGATTTTTTTTTTTTTTTTTTTTTTATGTATATAGTTTATAATTGATTTTACACTGACTAGAGGAGAAAGTTTTGTTTTGTTTTTCCAATTTTAAACCACAGTTTATATATTAGTTCTCCAACAATGACATGATAGCCAAAGACAGTAATTTGGTTAATTTTTATTGCACAAATAATTTCTTTCTATATAGCTGATTCAATAATATTTTGTTGTTTATTGAAACTATGAGTGAAGCCTTATTTTGGCAAAGTATTCCTGGAGATAACATTATACGTTTTCCTGGAAAATTATAAAATGTTCTTTTATCCATCATACAGGATATTATAAGGTGTTATAAATAAAGATTTGTCTGCAAATCATGCATTACCAAGAAAAGAAAATGACTATAAAAAGGCCATTACAAAATAAGGTCTACAAAATATAGGAGGTAAAAAATGTTTTCCAAAAGTTATAAACATTTAGCTATAGTTGAATTAGAATTATTATGAAAGGATAAGTTAAAAAAAACTGTACACTAACTTGGACCTGACAAAAAGTAACTTAAATTTCTATAACAGATGGCAGTTATACTACTAATTCCTGTGATATTTTAACAGGTAACTGCTACTTTTTTTGGTATGAGTCCAAGTAGAATTAAGTTACAGTTAGTTGTGCCGTCAAAATGTTTTGAGTAGGAGGCACATTTCCTGTGAGATTTAAATTTGGTAAGACTTTCAAATCATTAAACAAGCAAAAAAAAAAAAACACTAACCTACCTATATCCGTTTTAAAAAGGGTTACGATCCATCCTGAATTTTCCTGGACAATTAGCAATTGAGAATCACATCCTGAGCAGTGTCTGGTGTTGTAAAACTGGGGGAAGAGGTTTAAAGGTCCCTTAAACCATTGCTAAAATATAATTTTTTGAAAAATTGAAGACGCTGAGGTCATCCTTAAAGACTTTAGCTACAATTTTTTTTTTTAATAAACCAATTCCATCTTCATATCCAAATGTCAAACCTTCTGCTTTTTATGAGGTAATAAACAAATATATATCTTTTAGACTAATACTGTTAGGAAAACTGAATTTCTGCTATTTCATCTCATACCAATAACTCTTTCATTCATCACCTTTATGAGGGAGAAAGCTGGTGCTGTGTACGCATCATACAAATTTTGCTCACCACCCTACATACATTCCCAGGTTTTGTGTAGATTTGTGGGCTTGTATTGAAGTTATTACTCTTTTTATGGTTTAAAAAAAAAAAAAGAATCTTAAGACTAGAGAAGGCGAAAATTATGTCAGTTATGTAATTATGTTAGTTATCGCCTTAACAATTCATAGTTTATGATTTCTTATGGTGGGAATAACAAATATAAATTTTGTTCCTGCCAAAAAAACATTCTAACAAAAGAAAATGAAATGGGGAAAGACAAGGTGCTCTTGTATTTTTCTATTTTTCCTTGTTTCTCCTTTTGTTGTTCATAATTTTTTTTAATAATTTGTATTTATCTATTGCTTATTATTGCTAATAATTAAAAACAGCTATTTCTTTCAAATAAACAAAATTAAAGGTACTTTAGAGGAACATTTTTTGAAAATTCGGCATTTAAGTCCTGTTAGAATATTTCATTGATGATGATACCTATTTGGTATTAAAGATTTAGTTTAATACATTTAATTTTACATTAACAAGAGAGTTAATCAAAATCCTTATTCGTTTTCTAGAATATAATAATAATAATGTTCTTTATTTATTCTGGGATTGATCCTTTTGGAATAATATTACAGGTGTCAAAATTAGGCTTTGGTGCTTTAGAGTAAAATACGAAATAAAACTAAAATTATATAACGTCATAAATACAATGAATTTGAAAAGATAATAATGAACAACAATAATTAATTACTGGATATATAAAATAAGATTAGAATGAATAAAATAAAACCATAAGTCATATCAAAGAATATAAGGTGACTAACATATAATAATAAAAAATCAAATACAATTAAACTAAAAATAATAAATGAAAAGGTACAATTTCTGCTTATGTACATATTTATAAGTATAAACGAAAATCTGCAACATTAAATACGGAAAATATATAAACATATGAAACTTTTAATTGCTATTTTTCCGGAATTGGGTGGACAGAATGTGGTTGAAGATATGAGATTTTAAGAATGGAGTATTAGATGAGTATTAGAACTACGAATGAAGGAGGGAACAGAAATCCATAAAAAAGAGAAACGGATGAGGAAAGATCTTCCAAAGGCTGCCGTTCGATGGGCAGTTACATATAAGTCTGAAAGCCGTGAGGGGTTTTGTGGGAATGAACTGAGGATTTAAATTGAAAGATATCAGAGATGTACGATGGACAGCAGGATTGGATAATTTGGCAGAGAAAATAAGCAAAATATTTACAATGGAAGGAGTGGTAAATCCACTTCAACTCTTCATAAAATTGGGAGACAGTGGCGTTCCCGAGGACCCCAAAGATGAATCATACAAAGCAATTAATTAACCGTTTTAATTTTAAAACATATATTTCCAGAAAATTGACTATAAAATGGCACTTCCTGTCAGTTGATATTATCGAAAAATTTGTTGTCACATTTTCATACAACTTTTTGTTTTTAAGCTAGGCTATTCACAGTTAAACAGACTATTTTGCGATACTTGGTTTTTTGGACTCAGTGGCCTTCAAAACATGTATTTATGGCAAAAACACTAATTCGAAATGTTGCATGATTGCAATGCTACAACATTGACAAAAAAACAAAGTTCATGAGATGATCCTCAGAGCTCGACATTACCATTTGCAAATATTTTTTTTATGTCTGGTATGATGATTCTGAAACACTTTTCTATTTCTTGTTACTTACTGAATTCATACAATAAATAACTAATTTAAATAATAAACCATTATCTAATAACTTATATAGTTTTTTTTTATTCTACTGAAGTTGTTTGAAGAATAAAAAACATATTTTCTCTCATTTTTGGTTAAATTCATATCACTGCTTTGTTTCAATAGTGGGATATATCACAAAAGAAAAAGTTTTGATTTATTTTTTGATTGAACCTATTCCAAAGTTATTTCCGTGCACGTGTCCACCTACAGACTATTCTAAAGCTAGTAGGGTAGTCAAAAAACATCACAGTTTTCAGTACAATCTATGGAATATGTCAAACACAAAATGAAAAAAACTATTTTTTGTCAGATATGCCAGTATTCAAGCAAACCAGCGATAATGTTCCCAATATTTATCCTGTAATTCAAAATACTTCATAAACATGCCTCAAGATCCTCAATCCTCAAGGATGTGATATCTTCCAAGGTTTATTTTTTTCTAGAAGGAATGATGAAAATTTGTTTGCCTTCTGCTTTGTCCATAATATTGAGATCAAAAATTAAAATCATTGTGCCAAAAAAAATCAGTTTAAATAGTACTAGAGGTTTCCAAAAAAGTAACCTCTCCTTATCTGTGTTTCCAGACAGTTATTATAATTATTTTCTAAGTCTTAAAAGTTGATTGCATGTTTGATGACCTCATAGAAATAATGTGTTTTTCTTCATCTTTTTTTTGCCTGGTAATAGCTCAATTGAAATATACATATATATAAATCTACTGTACTATAACTTCCTACTCTTGCAGTCTTCATTTGTTAATTATTTCATTAATCTTGAAACAAATAAATGGACTTGTGACAATGAACTGTAAAATTATAAAAAATAGCATAATATGGTACCAATGCCATCTAACTGCTCATTCCCACCTCACTATGGCAATTGTTCAGCAACAATTTGGTAGGTAAGTTACTTCAACTAGTAGTGGAACAGGTGTGTGGCTTTCTCCAAGTTGGGAAATAAAAGTCTTGAGATTTTGTGAATATACCTTTTATGCAGGATAACAAAAGTAGCAGGTATTAGGAATTTCAATCACCAAAATTTGTATACACCACGGAATGATACCAAAACATAAAAAACAAAAAACTGTAAGGCAGGACGAAGATAAGTTTTTACATTATCTCACTGGAAGGGCAACGGTGAATGTATACATCAATTTCTGTCCTGCTAAAACTTTAATAATAAATCTCTTTCATCTTTTTAATTGTAAAATTTATCAATTAAATAGTAATGAAAATTGAAGCAAGAGATTTAAGTTTAGAACTATTGATAACTTTTAAAATTTACTGTGGATTCTGGCAAATCTACATGCTTCATACAAAATCTCAGTAGACATTCTGAATAAAATAAATTTTTGTTGAAAGGGAGAGATGAGGAATTAACTCAAACTCTACAAGAATTGAAACCACACTAATAGTCGTCAGTCTGTAAATGTAAGTGATAACTTGTCGATTTATGTCACTCATAATTTTCAACTAAGAAATAACAAAAAAAAAAAAAATGCAAATGGTAGGATTAAATCGAAAATGGCATAACTTGAAAATTATGCATATTGTAAAACAATATTATTTTTCAATTATAACAAAATGGCTGTCAAAACTAAAATGCTGATTGGAGAGATTTGTCGGGGGTGTGGTTATCAAAGAACAACATGAATAAACAAAACAATATTTATTTATTTTATGCCGACGTTTCGACCTGAGTTTCAGGGCTATAGAACAAAGAGATAACACCAACATTTAGAGAAACATAAAATTGAAAAGGAATAATATACAAACAAATTTGGAATTATACAAAATATAATATAATTCCAAATTTGTTTGTATATTATTCCTTTTCAATTTAATGTTTCTCTAAATGTTGGTGTTATTTCTTTGTTCTATAGCCCTGATGAAGACCTGAAACTCAGGTCGAAACGTCAGCATAAAATAAATAAATATTGTTTTGTTTATTTATGTTGTTCTTTGCTGGCCGAACCCCCCAACAAACCTCTCCTATAAAAAATAATCACGCCTTCTAAAATCTTGTATAAAGTACATAACCTAATTGATATAAATTCACGCCAAGGAACATTTATTTAAGTATAGTACATCTAAGATGAGTTTTCCTGGGGTAAGGGACGGGAGAGATGCGCAGTGGGAAATGTTCTCCCAACAACCCCCCACTCTTTTGTCTTCTCTCTTCTGGTCTGTTCCAACAATTACTTCTGACAGTGCAGAAATGTACAGAGTATGCGTAGTACATGTTTTTCCCTCCTAAATCCTGTACCGCGCATGCTCTATACAGTTCTGAATAGACAGAAGTGGTTGTTGGAACATACTTATTCAGTTGCTTGACTTCCTTTTCTTTCCTTGATGTACTTCTGCTACTTTACAAATAGAAATTCTTCGTATAAGATTTTTCAAAACTATTTATTGTTAATATCACAATATTATTAGTTTATACTAGCTCCCTTCCCTACAGGCAAACTCATTTTAGATGCACTGTATTTCATACACAGGTGATATTGTCAATAATGACCATCAAGGGATGAGACATATTCGATCATTATAGCCTATCGTTGTCATAACCAATTACTGCACACATGTAAATGTGAAATAGGAATTTATATAATCAGTTATATCTACCAAATACTAATAATTTGCATGTTTGGATAATGATTGCGTTACTTGACAATCAGTCATAATAACATTGGTTGCTGTATAAGTAAAAAATAAATTCTTAAGGCTCGGAAAATCACAGTTCTGCAAATATTTGTCTAATTAACAATATCTCTTTAAAAACAATATCCAGTGTACAATGATATATTCAATAGTTCTTTACAAAATAATTAGAAGCTACTATAAGCTAAGTTATTCATAAGGTTTCAATTGAAGATATGATCAAACAGTAGATCTGCATCTTCTAAATAAAACTTCATTCTGCCAAAACTTATAATTTTATTTTGAAATTAATGAAGTACATTATAAATGATTGCAAAATACTTTAATTATTAATAATATGATTTATTATAGAAAATTGTATATACAACAAAACATTGAAAAAATTAAGTTATTAGTTATGTTTTTAATTGCCTAGTTTTCTCTATTTCAGCTCTGAGCTGAATGCTGAAGTCATCTTCAGTGGTTTCATCATCCCAATTATCTTCCCAAACATTTATATCAGCATCATCTTCATCTTTGCCAGTCCAATTCTCGGCTGGAAATTCTTCAAATTCATCATCTTCTTCTAAAAGCCCCAAATCAAGCTTTGGTTTTTCCTTATTATTTGGTTCAGCCATTTCTAAAGTAATATAATACTAGTTATTCACAGTTGAAATAATATTCTAGAAATAAAAAAAAAAATTCAAGCAAGCTATTATCACAATATGACAGTGAGATTAGTAAAAAAAAGCATGAAAAAGCATGAAAAACCATTCATCACTGGGAATACCTTTAGAAGACAAATATAAAATTAAGAAACAAACAAACAAAACTATATATTTATACTTGCAAACATAAAGTTTGTTTTCAAAATAACTCAAATAAATACATAAGTAAAATTCAAAATAAAATTTAACATAATAAGGAAGGAAATTAAATATCTCGAAATCAATCTATCAGGAGAAAATCCTTAATGTTGTTAACATAATAGAATACAGGGCCAGAACAACAGGTAATTGTTACTGAACATTCAATAATATTACAAATATTGTACTTAAACTCAAAGAAAAATTAATGAATTAAAAAAAACTACACCAATCTTAAAAAATAAACAATCATTAACTAACCTCTGAGAAGATTCCTTAACAAATTATACTATCAACTAATTTCGAAGGAAGGTAACAAGTGACTGTCTGTTTACATCTACTATCGAGATTCATTTTTCGAGAATATTCACAGAGTTTAATGTACAAATAAATATACAGGAAAAATAAATAACTTTGATACTTAAAGAACACTAAGCGACAAATATTAATATTTTTAAAAAATTAAAAAAGGCTATCATATGAAAGAAAATTCTTAAGCAGTAATCCTGAATTATAGAAATTCTTACAGGAAATATGTATGTAAATTTTTTTTGTGTAAATGTCATAAGATATAAATTATTGTCTCTACGCTCACAATAAAATTGTTAATTTAATTTGGATATTGAAATAAATCGACCCCTAAGTATATGCGTTCTAGCATGGGGCCGTATAGGGCCAACATAATATTCATAATATCCATTTAATTACTCAAGAAGTATTACTAACGCACATTATGTCGATCGGTGTAGCTAACATATTTTTCAAACAAAACAATATTGTCGAGAGATATTTACTACTTAAACGTTTGTCAATAATGACATACAGCTGATACTTTGGAAAAACCATTATTGTAATGATTTATGTATAAACGTTTCAAATTTTATGGTGGTTGATTTAACATTTCAAATCTTAATTATTATTAGGTTTATATTCTAGTTGGATCACATAATTCTAACTTTTTACTAAGAAAAATTAATTATTACATTATCATTTAAATTAGATTTGAATCATAATTTCAATTTTAGATTAAGACAAAAAGCCAATTATTCTGTAGGACGTAATTGTCCTTTTCATCAAGATTGAGCTTGACCCACTAGACGAATGAACTAACGATACATTTTTCTCTATATTTAAAGAAAGCTACATATCAAAAATTGGTGATTCTTTCCCATCTTATATTTATCGATTTTAGTTCTAGGAAAACTCCAAATAGATATAACTATGTTGAAGGTATCGTCCCGGATTTCAAAGTATTTCGATAAATTCATAAAACTACAGTTAATTCCAGGGCCCATTTTTCTTCTTCACCCCGTGGGCCTATTATACGTCCTGAGCCGAAGATCTCTCCAGCCATAAGGACCCCCTAACTCAAAAATGATTGATAAATAAAAAAAAATCAATAATGAAAAGAAAAGTACGATTTAAAGAAAAATTGAGCAGTTTATGTCACGGTTGTTGATATAAATTGATCCATTTGAGAAGTAATTCATGATCTTGTTAATAAATAATAAAGAAAAGTGTCTTTTATAAATGTTTAATTATTTTTATAATATTCACTGATTTTCAAAAATTAAATAAATTAATTATTTTAACTAGCGTGCTGCTTGTAATCTAAAGTTCTTCAGAAAATAATTTGAAGGACTCTGTCTCCAATCTAGAGGATCTCCATATCTTAAATTGCTGGAGCCCCCACTTGGTTAAAAACGGTCTTGGTCCATTCATACATGTTTGATTAATGCTTTACCGAAAATCTGCACAACAGAATATTTGTACGTATTTATAGAGACGTTGCACTTTATTTGGAATACTATCAAACAAAATTTTTTAGTTTTGTAATGGAAATTCCATGTGAACTTGAGGGTTTGAAACCTTCATGCTGCTCTACCAACAAATTTCGGTAATTGATTGAAGACCATTTCTTAATACTGAAGCCGATGATTAAGAAAGTGCCTGACGTTGTGGACTTTTCTAAAGTATCGGAGAATAATATGTTGGGATTCGACAAGCATTGATTGATTTATTTTCAGGAATATACACGAATAACGTAAATGTGAGTACCTTTGTGGTGTGATGTTTCTTTCACAAAATAACGATATTGGTACGGAGGTGTGAACAATGAATATCGAATTTAATTTCACTTTAGTATAGGATACTTCATAATATTCGCCTGAATATAAAAGAAACGAAAAGGGCATAGCTGAATAAAGGAGAGGGACCATTCTCAGGATGCTACTTTAATTAAGAAGTCAATATTTAGTAGTTTATTGGCGGTGCCGGTTCGAATCCGGCCTGGGACGTCGACTTTTTTCATTGCGTGGTGGTCCCACAAAATGAAGAACTTTGACCCCCAACCATGGTTAGGCAGTATAGGACTCCAATGGGAGTCTTGGCCGAAAAAAAAAAAAAATATTTAGTACATTAATACTTGTTCATTCTTTGAAAAATATTATTTGTATACTTATGTCCCTGTGTGGGTTGAAATATTAAGTCAGTGGCCTTTAGAATAGTGATTCCGCTTAGCTGTTTGAATATGAAGTTTATATTGATTATTATACAATGTGGTCTTATTGGATAAGGTTTCTATCTGTACTTCCATTTGTGCTAATCAATGGAAATCTTTATCCTGTTTGTTCATTGTTGAATTACGGATTTTTTTTACATAAACGGATTAAAATTGGCTTCGTTAATATTGACAAAGGAATATAAAATATACAATTATTTTAAGTTGATTAATTCAAATCTAAGCATTGTTATTTTAATTAATGAAGAGACTTATGCAAAATATTTTAACTATGATATATACATATAAATATAATTTCAAAATTTGAGTCATAAAATTACAGCATATAGTACTTAATTAAATAACAGCTTAGGGAGATAATTATTAATGTTAGTCATGGTCTTATTTTCTAAATAATACGAATTTAATTATACAATATATTCGTTTTTTTATGTGTAAATGTAAAATGTTAATTAGCAAATTGATAAAAAGAATATAAATTTATTAAATCAAAATCAGAAATATAACATTTTATCTAGTCTACGAGTACATTTAGTAATTATATTTTTGAAAATAAATTTTAATAATTACAAATTTAATTTTTGGTTTAATGTTTCAAAGTGAATTTTAGGCTTATTTCATTTGTTAATCATATTTACCTCAAAATAAGGTAGAACCAATACTCCATTATTTTAAAACATTGGATTATGAAATAAACAAATATTTTTATATTTTAGGCATTAATTATAAACAATCTACATTGTAATTCAAACATTTTACAATATTACCGTAATAAATGCTACTATTTTTAGCTATTTAAATATAGACCTTTGAAGAATGCAAAGAGTTTCGATAAAGTTATTCAGTGGTGCGGGTTTGGCAACATTGAAGTGCTAAGCAAGCCCCAATAGTAGCTTCAGTTGTAATGGCTTCTACTTTTGCAATTGTGTTCTTCTAATGTTTGTACCTTCACGAAGGTCGATGTTCAAAAATGTTGTTGCGCGGGTTTATGTAGATTATTAATTTTGTTTTGTGTTTTTGTTAATTATCTCTAAAATTCCATAAAAATGGCTGAAGACGAAGTTCTAATGGAAGTGATAGTTAATGAATGTGATGAAGTACAATTTTATTCTCCTGCAGATCAGTGCAAGACACTATATGAAGGCAAGTGTTGTAAATAATCATAAAAAATAAAGATGTAATTGACAACCTGTTGATAAATCACTTATCTGTAATTTATAAGAAACCTTCAATGCATATTGTGCCATGTAGTAAGCTGATAAAATATTATAATGTATTGAGATATTGTTTATTGTTTACTCTCAGATGTTGACAGTGATTATGCATTTAACTTTTTAATTTTGTGAAAATATAAATAATCTGGTTACAGAATGATCAAACTGTAACTAGTAATACTTCATAGCTTAATCAAGTCAAGTGATAAACATAGTTATCACTATTACCTTTATTAATGAAATAATCATATTTGTCTTCAATTATTATTTAATTTGGGTATTATTTTATTTGAAACTTTCTCCTAGAAGATAAATTATTTAGCATAAATTCTGTTATAATTTTGTTTACACCATCCTTTTCATCGTTTTATTAATCATTATTCAATGTTTCCAAATTATTGTTTTATGCTTGTTGGCTTATAAGCTTAAACTCAAATGGTTTGGTAAACATTTGTGAATTTAAAAATTGGTTAAGCAGTTGGTATGAATTTAAGTTAAAAACTGTTGATTTTATTGTTATACTTAGTGCACTGAAATTTGGATAGATAGATAGATGTAAGAAAAACAAATTACTATTTTAATTACCAAAAATTGGGAAATAGCACAAATGAAAAAGATAAAAGTAAGGTTAAAAAATAGGACTTGGGATGTACAAAAATATGTTTCAATTAAGATGACATATGTCCACGATAATAGTAAGAACTTGATAATGGGCAAAGAGTACGAAGTGTTGATTCGATGACAGAATGAATTAAGAAGTAATAAAAAGGGTATAATTCCTGAAAAAATTGAAGAAAGTTGACTTTTATATTGTTATATTATCTGTATTTTTTATCATGATATAAGTAATACTACACAATCCTGGTTAATGACCTGCAACACTAAACTCAG
This sequence comes from Halyomorpha halys, assembly GCF_000696795.3. Classification (NCBI taxonomy): domain Eukaryota; kingdom Metazoa; phylum Arthropoda; class Insecta; order Hemiptera; family Pentatomidae; genus Halyomorpha; species Halyomorpha halys. The sequence continues at coordinate 438,288 of NW_027112496.1, forward strand.
TACAATGATATGTTATAAATTTAACTATATTTTTATCATCTCGAATAACTAACTAGTAATGTTTTTTTTTCTTAGATAAAATTACCTTTCATTCCCAGTTTTGAGCAATTGCTTCCAAAAACATGATTCTTCCATACCTATATAATTTAGAAATAACTCCTCTTTTTCATTCTTTCATATATTGTATAATGATTTATATACTAAAGATCCACATTATAGTTACACACAATCAAATAGAAAGATTAATAAATTAAATAAGTAAGTGCAGTATAAAATTTACATGCATAAATAATTATAATTAAGGGAAAACCATATTGAAATATTTATTTTTTAGGATTCAAATTATCTTTAAGAACTACACTTGTTTTCACAAATAGCCGTAATTGCCTCTGTTGGTATATTCCTTTTTTATATAATTTAATACAAAGTATATTAATGATACACAGTCTGTTGATAGAGTATATGATATGTATAAATATATGTACATAATAAATATGGGGTTTATTAGGAGGAAACATTCTGCCAATTGGGTGCTACTTATCTATCGATAATTTAGAAAATTAAACTCAATTGGTTATATATTTTTATTATCTATAGTTAGGGGATTTATTGTGATTGTGCAAAATTCTGGATTAGCGTTTTTAACAGTTACACATTTTGTGGTCCCCCGAGTCAAAATAACAAAGTATTGCAAAATGGTCTGTGAACAGCCTAGCTCAAAAATGAAAAGTCATGTGAAATTGAAATTACATATTTGTATAGGCATGTGTAACTCAGGGATGTTATTGAAAGGTTTTTGTTAAAATCGATAAAACAGAAGTGCTACATAAGAAAATCAGTTTTACACTTATTTAGGATCTTGTAACAACTCCAACGATTTTGATTGAACTGGATAAATCAGTGTACAATTGATTTATTTTTAATAATGGATGGTCTTATCCTTATTGAAATCGTCTAATAGGGCTTAAAAGTAAAATTTGTAAAAATCCTCTTAACTACATTTTATTTTGGTTATTTAAAATTAATTATCAATTCCCCTTGTTAGCCTTAATAAACAATTGTTAACTACTAAATATTAAAAAAGTTCATGTTTAACTGAAGGAGGAAAAAAAAGAAAATTAGAGACAAGTTTTCGGATCAGAAAAAGCCAAAACTGCCCGATCACTTCCAATCGCATTCATATGTATATAGCTTTGTTATCTTTTGTTAAACTGTTTTATTCTTGGCAAAAGCAAAGCTGTTGTTTGTTTCAAGAATACGAATTTTTATAGTAAGTGAAAGTTTTGTGATTAAGCCCCACACCTGATTTTTTATTTGTATAATTCTCAGAAAATATTCCTTAAAACTTTCTAAATGAGGCATACTGTTAGTGTTATTGTATTCATGATATTGATTTTTAAAATAAGTCTTATTTTAGGAGATAGCATGTACAATTAAGGAATGATAAAATGAAATAGAGCGCCTTTTAATTACCATATTAATTTTAATAGAAAATATTTCTTTAGCAGTGAACAATCTTTACTTTTTGATCATAAATGATTTTAACATAAAACATTGTTTGAAACTCTAACAAACAACTTTTCCTACTTAATAATATTTGAAGCTTTCCCATTTTTTCATTATCATCACATCTATTATTATAATAAAACTCAACATAAAAAATAATATCCAATGTTATTTGAAAATGTTATTTTGAATGTTTAATATTAATATACATCATATAATTAGTCAGGATTCAAAGGAACTAATAGGAGCTTTTAGTATGATTTTTTTTTTTTACATAGGTGAATTAGAAAAAACACTCACAAAACTTAGTTGAAAAAGTGACTTGGAAAAGTACTGAACTGGCAGGTAGAGATTCGTTACATCAAGTGTTATTTCATTTCATTCCAGGTGGGAGATGAAAATATCATTCTTCTCTTTTTTAGGAAAAATTTAGGGCTTGCAAGAAGATTAATAATGCCACATTTATTAATTTCACTAATATCAATATCCTGAACTTTCAATCGAGAATCCCACTTGTCAAAGTGAAGGGGACTTAATAGTGAATCTTAAAAGAAAATGAAATAATTGTCTCTCCATTGCAATGCTCTCACTTGTCCTCTCAGAATTTCCATTGAGGCTAGGAGTAACTTCCTAAATAAATCTTGGCCTCACATGTTTTATTCATGCGAGTTTTAGAATTGACTTTTCTCGTGATGTAACCATGAATCATCTGTATTTTTACTGCTGTTTACTTAAGTTCCTTGACATCCAAAATAAGTGCCAACCTAACATTATCATGATATAAATTTACTTCTATAGTGTATGTAGTGGTGTTGAAGAATTAATTTTATATTTTCTTAAAACGACCATTTTAGATGAATATAAAAAAATCGTACTAAAAATATGCTCCAAAACTTCCTTACTTATGTTTGTTTCCTTTTCAATGTTTATCTTGTTACAGTTTATAAATTTTGTTCATATTTTATGTATTTTTTCTTTTTATTTAATACCTTTAACTTAATTTTAACTTTTTTTATCTATGTGTTTACAGACAAAGATGCTATGGTTAGAACTATTAAAGAAGCTGTTAGAGAAGGCGTGTTAGTATTACCAACAGTTAAATGGGATGAAATTAAATCTGTAAGATTTATTTCAAATGTTGAAAAATCAGTTGAAATCACCACTCAGGTATTATATTTTACTGATCATTGTTTTCTTTACAAAATTAATTATCATCTTGCTGTATTGTCTTTTATTAATTTTTTTTTTGTTTTATCTCAATTAGTGGGTTTACATAACTCTATGCATCGCACTGAAGTAATTGGATAATAAATCTATATCAGAATATGTAAAAATTAAATACTTACTAAATTAAGCTTTGAATTGGTTAATGTGTTAATCAGAAACTGTATGAATTGCTCTTTTGGCTATTGCAGTTGATAATTTTTATAATTTGATTTTTTTGAATTAATAAGTTCCTATTTATCTTTACCGTGTCATATTTTCTCATTCTCTTTTAAACATATAATTTTATTCGTGGAAACAATTTAATTTTCTGTTCATCAATTACTTTTCTATCAATAATTATTAATTTATGTCATAAAAGACTTAAATAAAATCCACAACATTTTAAGTGCATATTGTGTGTGGAATATTTTTGTTAAAAAAATAAAGCAATAGCTAAATATCTTTTATATGATAATGCATGGTTGGAAAACAGGCTATTTTAAACCTTTTAACCATTATTGGTTACTTTAATTGCTTAAAATAACTTTAATATAAGCTAATCAAAGCTGCTTTGTGACTTTCTATATAAGAATATGTTTATATACATTGTTTGATCAATTATTTAAGTAATAATGAGTTTATAATTGAATGTGGATATAAATATGTATAAGAGGAGAAGATGTTTGGGGGTGTGATCAGTGAAGAACACAAATAAGTTAAAACTTGTTTCTTAGTGCCAATGTTTCGGCCAGAATTTCAGGCTTTATCAGGGCTAAGAACAAAAAACAAGGTAAGAACCATAGTAAATCAAAGGAATTACTGAATAATTAGAAAGTAAAAGACAATATAGTGTCAAAATACATAGTGTTGATTGGAAATGTATTGTTTAAGTAGTATTAGAAGATATAGGCTATATGAGAGTAAGTATTATTAAAATCCTATTATTTTTCTTACATATTCAATTAATTAAATGTATGTTTTCTTTCCCACTTTTTTCATGACTTTAATTTTAAACAATTTTGATTTTATACATTTATTTATTTGCTAGATTTTCATATGTATATTACTTTCTTGTTATTTCCTCTTCCTTAATTTTAATATTACTTATTCTCATATAGCCTTTATCTTCTTATAATACTTATACTATGCGTTTTCTTTCAATATTATTTATGTATCTATATTGTCAGTTATTTTCTAATTATTCTGCAATTCCTTTTATTCATTATGGTTGTTATCTTGTTTTTTATTCTTAACCTTGTTGAGGTCCTAAAATTCTGGCCGAAACGTTAGCACTAATAAATAAGTTTTTACTTATTTTCGTTCTTCACTGACCGCACCCCCAACCATCTCCTAATATAATAATTAAGTAGTTTAGTAAAATAAAAAATTGTTTCATAAAATTATTAATCTGTAACTTAAAATCCTACTTATTTGACGTAAAATAACCTTCAATTAATTGTGTTCAGTGTAATTATATATTTCTTTTTTCAGGAGGTTCTTCCTGAAACAGAATATCAAACATATGAAATAGTAGAAGAAGCACCAGTAGATGAAACTGTAGCGAGTAAATATCTGTTTGTAAATTTTGCATGTTATCCATCTAATTTTTTTAAAATTCTAACTAAAAAAGTTATGTTTTTCTAATTAACTTGTATTTATTTTTTTAAGTTTAATCATTAAGTTTATGGTTTTTACTTTGCAAGGAATAAAGAATATAATGTTTTAATAATATTTAGTGATTATTAAAGATAACATTTAAAGCTGTTATCTGTTATCTCACTTTATCTTCCTAGTTAGTCTCAGGCTTGTGGGTCCTTGGAGGAATCATTTCCTTATTGCGCTTCCGAGGAAGAGTATTCTAGGTTCTACTTGTTGGATCAGTTTCTTTCTCTCTTCAGGCATGTTAGATACCTCTCTTCCGTTGTTCTTTGATGACCTTTGCAAGATCAACATTACATACTAACATTTCCTTTTTTTTGCATTAGTTTTTCTGTGACCTCTGTTATAAATAAAATGAAGCATCTGTGAGTATTATTGCTCTTTTCTGAATGTTAGGCCTTTTTTTCATATTCTCCATTCTAATATTCTTTAAATTTAGCTTCAGAAGTATAGTCACTAGTTCTTATTATTAGTTTGGTGCTACAACATGTTGACACGTCCAGGCCTCCTCAACCAGCAACCTCCAGAGGTTTCTGTCCTAGGCTGCTGCCACACAGTCAATCCATCGAAGTCAGGGGCAGCCAACTCTTCTCCGGCCATGGACTATCTCAGTCAGTAATCTTATTGGAGTTTCCTGTTCCTCCATCCTGGCCACATGTCCAGCCCATCTCAGACGATATCATTTGATAAGACTTAACAACATCAGGCGCGCTAAAGAAGTTGTAAACCTCTTCATTTGTTCTTCATCTTCACTCTTCACCAATTGACACTGGTCAAAATATCTTTTGTTCAAATGTGGCCAATTTCTGATAAGTTTTTTTTGTCATTGTTCATGATAGTCACTAGTGATTGCTATAAATAAAAGAACAAGTGCATTCCAATGTTTTGGAATTATCTTTCATTGTCATAGATGTGGCATAATGTACTTTCTTTTTTTATGTGTTTCAGCGTTCGTTTTGTTAAAACTTAAGTATTTTCCCAGTTTGATGTTCAGCAATTTTTCTTTATTTTCATTTAAGGTTTCAGCGATAATTCTTCCAGTTTGTGTTCATCAATAACATCATTGCTTATTGAATTATTTTATTTATAGTAAATTAATATTGATTTTAAAAACAAATAAATTAAAAAAATAAAACTATTCTTGATTAAATTTAAATGATAAATTCCAATCCAAAATTATTTGACTTTACTATGGAACAACTATTTTAAATGGTTCAGTTTTTTGCCTTTATTTTTTTACATTAAAGCATGGCCGTAAACTTAATCGATTATGTGTTGAAAACTTTAACTTATGTTGTTATTCAACCAATTCTTACTTTTTAAGTTTACTAATTATTGGTTTTCTAATGGTGATTAAGCTATATTGACTTAAGTTAAATAAAAATCTGATTTCTTTAGGTTCAGTGGTTCCAGAAGAAATAATCATTGATGTGGGTTTAAGTTCTGGTGAGATGATTTGCCTTTGAATACATTTCATTAATAAGTATCACTTTAGTTACTATGTTTGTTTTAGAATTCCTATTTTAATATAATGTTTTCTTTATTAATAATATTACTACTATTTTAAATTATTTTTTCATTTTATTTTATTGATTGTACTGTTTTAAATATCAATGTGTTAGTTAATAACTAGATTCTCAAGGCTATTAAAATCTCCATGTTCAAAGGAATGTATTTTTGATACATCTCTTTGGTGTTAAATCATTAATGGTTCGAATAAACTGGACTATTTCCAATCTCCAAAATGAAATACTTACTCATGATAATCTGGATAAAAATAGTTTGCAGTTATAGGTTTTCTTATAAATTCTAATAACTACAGAAATTTTGTTTGGATTAGTGCAACTGTGGTTGTGAGTTTATTAAAAGTTTAAGTTATTGCGTTGTAATTATTTTATTTGAACAAATATATGTTTAATTTACATTAAATCTAAAGCAATGACGCATATTTGCTTTTTTAAGATTTAAGTAATTGTTGTTTCATTCTTAATGAGCTGCAAAACAAGGTTAAACATATATTCAGGTGAGTGAAGCATGCATGATACCTTTTATTTAAATTTTTCTATACCATATGAAACTAAATTATTATTCCTTATAGATATTTAGAGATTTGAAGTATTTAAATTAATATAAATTACCTACAATTCCAACTTTGTATTCCATTTATTGGGAACTTTATTTTTAATCCAAATGTTGGGCTTTGTGTTGATAACAGGGTATGATTTTCTCTGGGTTATATTCTAGAGCAAGGTTATATTTTAATATTATTTAGTAACTCATTGAATGCTGACTATGAGATAACTTGTTTGTATTCTTGCCTTGAAAGCCAACTATGAATTATTTGATAGTTTTTTTTTTTAACTTACCATATTTAACAATATATATACAAATTTCATTAGCAAAGCTGTAAAAATGTGCCTAAGTTAAAAAACAAACACAAGATAACTTATAGTTAGCTTCCTAGAAGAGAATGCAAATTAGAAATTAGTAGTACGAAGTTAATGTGTTAAGGAATTACCCTAACACATTATTTATATAACCATTAGAGAATGATTAAAGTAATAGAATTTTTTGTCTGACAGTTTGGAGTAGAGAAAAGTATAAGTAAGATTTAGAAAAATAAAGACAATTAAATAATTTAAATTCAATCCTGGAATTGTTTTTTTTAATTTTAGTATCTTTTTAAGAATCATTATTAACTGATTTTGAGTGATATAAGAATATTTTTTAAGCTTAAATTATTTGATTAGGTCTTCTTATATTTTCTTCGACACCATAGATTGCTTTTCTTTTTTCTTATCTAACTTTTATTTTTCAAATTTTGAAATATAGGTTATTTTTGTACAGTATGAGAAAAAGTTTAATAAAAAAGTAAGTTATCTGTAAACATTTATTTCAACCAATAAACAATGAAACACTTTAACATATATTTTAATATTGTTTTTCTTTAACACTTGAGTTTAATTTTATTAATATTTTTTCTGTATAATAGTTAGTGACAGGTCTATAATTGTGTCAACAATTAGTCAAAACATATTCTAGAGCTGAAAATATACTTTTAGCACTGATCTGAGCGGTTAGTGAGCTCTAAATAACATATGCCAGTGTTTAAAGATAAAGATAGGATTTGGTATGTTTTCTTTATTCCCAATATTCCAGTACATTTTTGTTTCTTGACATTCACTTTTTTGTGTTACTTTATAATAACAGAACCCAAAACTGTTTGGAAACCGGTTTTTTTTCAATAACTCGTGTAAGAAGAAAGAATAAAAAACTGAATAGTACAGAACTTCAGAAATAAATGTATTATATCGGACCTAAACATTGTATGCCTGTTATTAGTAGTATTACTGAACTGAAATAGTTTTTACTAAATGAAACATAGCCCATAAACAAATATCTACTACAAAGCAAGCTGTTAATCCTCAATATATTTCAGTTATTTATTCATTTACATTGTAGTGGAAATCATAAAAAATATATTAACTTTTTTAATACATCCTACTAAAATTAAAGCCAAGCTTAAAAAATTATAGACAAACTTTTAAATAAATGTTTAAAGAAAACGTTTATTTTTGGAAAAAAAAAAGTTTTGGTGAATCCATTAAAATAAAAGGTGAATAACTGTTTTGGTTCCTGATCTTTAATAATCAAAGTTAAATAGGCTTAAAGAGGAATTAAACGTTTGGAATATAATTTGAAGTTGTATCCAAAGAAAGTAGGTACTACAAATTCGTAACAATTTTTAATTAAAGGTTATGTTTGGAATGGATTCTATTCAATGTCTTGATATTAGCTTATTGTGAGTACAACTAAGAAAATGGTGGTCTGGATTTTAAAACCAATGTCCACCAGGAATTAATTTTTACAAGGTTGGTACATCATGAGGTGGTTAAGTTGGGTTGATATATTAAAATCTTTTAAATTAATACTTTGATTGCTGTTTTGTGATGTTAATATTTCAGCACTATATAAAACTTTTTAAAATATAATGGTAATAATGATTCGAGGAAGACCATTGTCAACAATTTTAAATTGTTATCATTAGAGTATGTAACAGCTTTCTATTAATATCTGATGAATGAAGAGTAGAACTGTTACACAGAACATTTCAATTGATAATTATTGCAAATTGTTATTATTAGATTATATAATGGTTTTCTATTCCAAAATTTATTAATGTCTGATGAATTTTTCAACAGGAAAAGAGTTGAACTGTAATACAGAACATGAAATGCTGGAAAGTGTCAACTTCATAGGTATATTGTGTTTATTCAGTAATTTGTTTAAATAACTTCCTGTTTCTTTATTTTTTTAAATTTCATTTTCATTTGATATATATTTTATCATCTAAGGGGTGCTTATGGTTCTGATCATTTATTGTGGAGGGTGATGATCATCTCCCTCAAATACTATTTTTCTCCAAGAAACCAATCCCCAAATATCTCTAAAGAAGTTTATTATTGTTAGTGCTTGAAGGGTATAGAGTTGCTAGTTTATATAGAATCTTCTAACCTTTTTCCATTCAGTGAACAGTATTATGTGTTACAAATGTGATTATTTCATGCATTAGGACATTATAACTGGCTTCAGAGGACTAAACTACTGCCATGTTTAGCTTCAGTAGTCTTCATTTATAGAATATGTTTAATGACATCATCTATTTCCCTCTTTCAAATTTTTTCTTTCTGGTTTGCTGTTTGGAAATATAGAGTTAGCTTGTGTTCAATTTTTTTAGCTCTTAAACTTTTTTTTTTAATGTAATAAGAAATTCTAAGGAGGACTTTTTCACTAAAACTTATATAAAATAAAAAGATAAACCTTTTAATCGAAAAAAATTGTATAAATTATCTTTTTTTATCATAATTTTCATTAAAAATTAACATATATGAAAGCACTGGTGTTTGATCAAAAGGCTTTAAGTAATAATGACTACTTTAGCAAAAAAAAAAAAAAAAAAAATGGCATTTTTCATTTGTACTAATAGCTTAATAAAGTTTCAGACGAGTATATTAAATGAGCAGGGTTAAACAAACTATAGAATACCGTGAAGATCGATCTTCTACTGAGAGTATATGGGTGTTTAGAAGTGAATTAGGTTAGATCCATTTGTTATTTAAAAATTTTTGAAAATTCATTTTCATTGAAAATGATTAATGAAATAGTGTAAGTATTTAGGGAATATTTTCTTTTTTCCATGGGGGCATGGTGGCACAGTGGTATGGTACTACCAACTCCTAGAATCAGATTCGAATCTGTTTGTGACAGATAATTATTTTCTGTAACACTGTAGCCCTGAGTCGATATTATGGATTCTGGAACCCTCCTGGGGTCCACCCAGCCTCATAAAGTGAGTGGGTAACCTTAATGGGAGAAAAATCTGGTGGTTGAGTGTGATCTTGAAAAAATCACCTCCTTGTATAACCCTTGTTCTATGAGCAGTCCTTCCTTTCAAAGTACTGAACCCATTACCACTCCTGGGTCTTAGCGGTTCACATTATATTATTTCTTTTTTCCAGAGCTTTGATTGATTTTTATGTTATCTAGCTGTTTCTTATTTAGAGAACATTGTGCCATACGTTATTAACTGATTCACCTACCTTGCTATTCACCAAACAATTATTCAGTGACTACGTACTAAAATCTTTGTTCCGTTTCTTTTTTATTGTTTTCTTCTTTGTCAATTTTACTGTTTCTTTTAAATTTGTATCGTTTTATTTAGGATTTGAATGATTTTTAGCTAATTAAATATGATATGTATAAACATTTTCTAAATTAATGTTTTTTTGTAATTTGATAATAATTAGATTCTCGATATTCTTTTTTAAATATTTTGGTATTTTTGATGGTCAGATGAGAGGCTCAATCTCTGTCCATATTGTGATTACCGTACATACAATGTGGGTCATTTCAAAGTTCACATGAGACAGCACACAGGGGAAGCGCCATTCGCTTGTGAATATTGCCCATATCGCTCTAAACAGAAGTCAAATTTAAAGAGGCACTTAAGGCAGCATCTTGAAGGTTAGTCTTGGTTTATTTATATTTTATTATGTTATGGTAATTATTGTTAACTCTTTGGCTTCAAGCAATAACCAGTGTAGATTTATAGAAGCTTCCAATCGTTATGTAGTAACGTAGACTATCAAAGATTAAATTTTTATGTACAAAACCAAACTATTTTCTTACAAGCTGTATGAATACACAATATTGAAAATCATTCTATCCAATTTTTGATTTTTTGATTTTGCATACTTGAAATATGTTAAATCTTGTGGTGAAATCAAGATCACTTCAAGAAACAATAAACTCACATTAGTATTATGTGTTTCCCACTGTTTATTTTTTTTTTTTTTTAAATCTTTATGAGAAGGCTTTCATGAAAAAAAGTTTCATTTTTATTCCTTTTTTTTTTATGGATGTTGTTTGAAACAAGGAAGAAATTGAGAAACTTCAATTCTTTCTGAGTTAAAACTACTGAGAAATAAAGCTAATTAGAAATTGAAATGAATCTTGAACAACAAAGTTTGAGAAATACATCAAATGTCTGAATCGGCAGAATCAAAATATTTTTCTGAAAAAAATCTGCAAGAACTTAGAAATCCTGGTTATAATGGCAATATATCACTTTGCAATAAATAAAAAAAGAAAAATGGAGCGTTTTAATGATATTACTGGATGATTCCAAAAAAACGTTCTTCTCTTGCCAATGAATGAATTGGTGAAACTGACTTATTAGTTACTTACTGGTATTTGAGTGACTTAAGGTTAGTTTTTTGAAATCTTCCAATGATATCATAACAGTAATTTTTCTTCTTTTCTTCTTTAATTGTTATTCCCCTCATTAATTAGAAAAAATTAATTACTGTTTGATATAATGGTTATTATACCTATTAAACAAATTAAATTGAGTAAAACAAAAAGTCATTACGAGATAGTATCCTTTGCTTGTGCTAAATTATTTTCCTCCAGCTGTTAATTTCAATATTTAAATTGAATAATAAATTTCAATATTTATATATATATAAATACCTGTTAAGTTTATTTTAAATGACTTGGGATTGAGACTAGAATGTGACACTATAGGATGTAGGATGTAGAATGCACTATGCTCCTTTGTTTCTTTCTAAAGCTATTTATTGTATTTGTTTGTAAGAACATAATAATAGAATTTCAACATGTTTACTTACATGATTATGGAATATGAGTTATTTAAACCATTAAATAAGAATTGTAGAATTTTTTTAAACTGCTCTATTGAACAATTTTCATAATGTGGCTTGTCATATCCTTGCCTCAAGCCCTTAATTTGATTCCCCTTCTAATCTCATTTTTATTTGTTTTATTTTTAGGAAAAGATAATTTTGAGTGTGAGATGTGTTCATTCACTTGCACTAAAGAAAAAGTCTACAAGCGACATTTGAAATTGCACCAGCGTTCACGGCCATTGAGGCCATGTCCATTTTGTGATTATTTCTCTTCAAGTCTTGCTCATCTTACTGTAATTATAAAGCTTATTTATTTTATAAATGACTTGTATTTATTAATCTTATAAAAATAAAGAATTTAAATTATTCAAAATTTTAAATATAATTTCTTGTTCTTTTAAATGAATAAAAAAACCTAACATTTCTCTTGATTAGGATTCTTTTCAAAGCTTAGTTGCAATGTTGATTGCATTGAAAGATATAATTGAATTAAACAAATCAATATACAAGATATAATTGAATTATACAAATCAATATACAAGATATAATCGAATTATAAAAATCAATATACAAGATATAATGGAATTATACGTTATACTTACAAGATATAGTTGATTTATACAAATCAATATACAATTAAACCGTAAATAGTATTGAAGGAAGATGGTCTAGGTAGCAGTCACGGCTGTGATGATGCAGTTTTATTGTAAACAGAAGTTGTATTGTGAAGCCGAACTGTCTCAGCTCTGATGCCCCTGAAATCCTGCAACATGGTGTGAAACATCAAAGTTCTATAAATAATTTTTTCAATTGTTTTGAGTACCCTTGTACCTACTCGGACCATCTACCTGCAGATATTAATCAATTGATACTTTATGTTGACATTCTTATGAATAAAATCTATTGTGGTTGGGACTAAAATTTAGCTAGCTGTATTATTTTTTAGCTATAATTACTTTAACTAAATTCAACAATGATAATTTTTTGCTAATTATTATGAGCTGAGTTGAGATTATAGATCTCCACTGGTCTCAGCTGCTCTCTTCTTATTTCTCACACTAAGGAGAAAAGAGCATGTTTTTATTTTCTCCCCCAGAACTGGTCCTAATTAGTTTAATGCTCATTCCCACAAAAAATTAAAATTTGGTCTGACCCCTTTTTTTGAACGTGAAAGAGGCGAACAAACCACAGAACGCATTCTTGCATTCATTTTTATTGAAGAGCAATGGAGGCAGAGATGGTTTGAACCTACTGACTTGGTGTCCAAGTTGTATGACAGCTTGAATGATCTCAGGACATTACCAGACATAGTGATTTTGAAGTTCCCTCAAGGCTATGTTAGACTTGGTTAATGTTTTTTCTTGCTTAGGTTCATATAAGCTATAAAAATACATTAATATTAATATGATTATTATTAATATTGTAACCCAGAATTTAGTTGTTCTCAGACCCATGTTTTTCAAACTGCTGCAATAAATTATTACTTTAGATAATGGTTATCTGACCCCCAAAATGACACGTGTAAACTTTTTTTCTTTGCTCCATTTACTATTATCGTTCTATATTCATACTTAAATAGTAGAAAAAATACTAAATAAATGATTGCAAAGAGTTATTAGACTGCTGGCTTTGAGATCACTTTGTACATTTTTTTAAATATAAGAACTTGTTTATTCTCAATACTTCTTAATTATTTACAGATTCAATTCAGAAAAAAAATCAAATTAAGGTTATGAATTGTTAAATCAGCTTGCATTCTAAACTTAAATATAGTATAATTAATCCAAAATGAATTATGTTTATTTTATATATATTTTTTCTGATTTAGGTGCATATAAGGCAGCACACAGGAGAAACTCCGTATCATTGTGGTGTGTGTCAGTACAAAACAGTTCAAAAATCAAATCTTACTAGACATTTAAAAAAACATCGCCGTAAGTATAGTCTCTTAATTTTTAAATTGCACTGATTTGTTCTGAATATTTGTGAATTAATTTGTTAATAAATAGTTAACTACATTCTTATTAAAATTAATGGCAATGGGTTACTCTCCCAATATTTTTTTGGGGGTATTTAAATACATTTTCTTATCCTAATAGAGAAACTAACTATCTTTAAAAATTATAAAAGGAGATTGAGGAGCATCAATTTTATTAAAATTGTGTCATTAAAATCATATATGTGCATATGACTTATGAGCTAACATAATACAAAACAAAAAAGAAATATTGAATTTTTTTTTAATTTGCAAATTTAGTAGAGATTTGTTATTAAATATTTAAATTTGTTATGTTTTCTAATAATTTTAATTTGAAAAATCTATTTATGTTTTTTTTAATCTGTGAAATTTTTATAGATCATCGGGTTAGCAAGGCTGATAAACTGCGTGTCTGTGCACATTGTAATTACAGAACTCCTAACTCTGCACACTTATTGGCCCATATTAGAGCTGCACATACTGGAGAAGCTCCGTACAGTTGTAAACATTGTGATTATAAGTCAGCTCAAAGGTCAAATCTGAAAAGACACATGCGAAAGCATACAGGTAGATAAAAATTTATAATTGAAAATTTATTATCAAATTAAAATTTAATAACATTCTCAATGTTTTCTTTATTTTTGATTTTCTGTTTTAGGTGAACGTCCATTTTCATGCCATCTTTGCAGTTATTCCACTGCTTATGCTTATGTGCTGAAAAAGCACATAGAAAATCACCCAGAACAGGATGAGAAGTTTAATTGTGATTCATGTGATTATTTTACTAACTCATCTGTTGAATTTAAAAGACATGTAAAAACACACAGTGGGAGATCTATGTATTGTTGTCACTTTTGTGGTTATATTTCCCTTAACTCAGACCATTTTAAGGTAAGGTTATTTAGATGTTTGTACAGTAGAGGGTCAATTATCACTCTGTTCTGTATCTGTTTTGGCAGCCAAAACTTCAAAGCCATCTTGATTATTACAGCCAGTTCCATTTTTCATTTGAATCTACTTATAATATTTCTGAACTTATTTCCTCAAATTCTACCATAGTTAAACATGAACTACATTTATTTGGGACATAGAAATCTTATGAATTGCCTCCAGTAAAATTTCTAATTGATTTGAACTAAGTTTAAAGTTAATTTTTTTTTAACGTTAAATTGAATGTTTTATTATATATATGCAATAAATTGATCATAGCATATTTTTTTATGAAGGGTCTTATAGTATATTATCACTTAGTTGTGATACCTTGTAAGTCTGAAAAAATTAACAATTCAATTTTTACATTATTAAAAAAAAAAAATCAGTACATGATTAAAGAGACATCTCTTCTTAACCGTTACATTGTAGAATACATATAACATTTTTTTTCTTTTGAGAGTCTTTTAGAATGATATGACTGACTAAGAATCTTCTTATGGTGAATTTTTTCTTCTAATATGTTATGAATATTTATGAGAAGTTCTATCTTTTGAAAAAGTTGACCCCAGGCCCAAGATAATCGGCTCTCTACTGTGTGTATTTATGGAATTGCATTTATTTAACTACTAACTGACAGCTATGTTCATTTCCTCTGTAAAATTGTAATGGTCTGCTTTAAATTGATTGCATCATATTGCTTACAAGAAGTTAAAATTTGTTAATTAATTTTGATTTTAATATCAATTTATCTGGATCAAGGAGTATGCTTGATATTAATTAATTTACATTTCATATTAATTAAATTTATCAAGATTAAGGATTATGCTTGTGTATCTGATGTGGAAGGTTTTAGTTTCAATTCTTTCATCCTTAAACAAATCTTAATCTGATTGTGAGTATTAAATGTGTTTCTTCTACTAGATAGGTTGGTTGTCCTTTCTAATATCACAATTTTATGATGTTATTTATTGATTATTGTTTCTTGCAAGGACTATTAGAGATCTCTGAATTAGTTCATGTACTTTGGTCCTAAGGCATCCAAGGAGGTGAGGGTGGTAAATGTTGACTAAAATGATGCAGATAGTTAAAATGTTTGTTCAACAAATTTATGGAACTAAAAAAATCATTTCAATATAATATTTATTTTATTATATTGTGATAGTATTGCTTAATTTATGAATATGAATGTTGTGTATGGATTTTTATTGAATCAAGGTTAGCATGAATATTGAATTTTAATTTGATTTTTCAAACTTTGGGAGATAAGAAGGCAAGAAGAGTTATTGGGAACTAGTGTTGTAAATAAATAAAAGTTCAAGCTCCAATAGAATTATTATAAAAACTATACTCAAATAAATTATTATTAAATTATATTATCATGATTAAGTGATTTTGTAAAAAATAAGAGTGTTGTATTTTATGTGAAAAAATTAACTGTAGTTATTATAATATTGTTGTAAGTTTTGTTTTCATCATAATTCATAACATATATTAATATAATAAAATTCTGAGTAAGAGAGGGCCTGCAGTATTATTTTTCCCTGTGGCCAGACTTAGCCCACAGTGGCCCTGTTAGTAAGTGTATATGTTTATTATTTGTCAGGATGTTAGATTATAAATCTTGTTCCTTTTCAATTGTATGTTACTCTAAATGTTGTTATAAATCTTGTTGTCTTTTTAAAAAGGCTGTGTTATTAAAACATGTACCTTTGCTTAAATCCAGTGAACTTTATGTGCTTATGACTATTTTAATTGGTTTTTTCTAGCATTTATTTTACAATAACTTATTTTGTGTACCATATCCATTTTATTACATGCTTTCTCTGGTTGTTGTGGCTCTACATTGAGAATCATTTTAATATTTTTTCTCTAGTCTTCCATTGAAGTCATGTACCCTGGAATTGGGATTGTTAAGATGCATTTCTTGGAAACACCACAAAATAAATATTGACTGATTCTAGTGGGAGTCGGACATACAACATTCTGAACTAGGGATTCGCCCTAACGTGCTCGACCAGCATATCTTCCTTCATATTTTATTATTTATGTATTTTTTTTTATTTATATCATGTTGTGTTATAAAATTGGCCTGTTGTGAATTAGTTGCCTTACCTTATTTAAACTTCAGTTGTGAAAGGGCTTTTTTAAGAAATCATCCCCATATTTTTTAGAATCTTCTTTGTTTAGATTGTGGAAATCATTTATTATTTCTTGAAACATGGTTGCCTAGTTCCTATTGAATATTCCTTGTTTAGAAGCTCAGTTTTGCATGCAATAGCCGTTACTTAACTTTGTGTTGTTTTTACCCTCTATTCTTGAGAGTATAAGCTTTGAAAATAAAATTAATATGCAAATCTCGATTAGGCCGAAAACGAGTCTGCCATTTAATAAATTTGATGAAGACCCTCTTGCTTCATAATTTTGGTAAAAAACTACCACTACATTTTTTTGGAGTTTTGTCAGTTCAGGGAATTGAAGTACTCTCTTCTCCTTTTCTAATGACTCAGTTTCTTATATTTATTAACCTGATTTATTATTCTTTACTTGAATTTATTTATCAATGACTACAGTGATCATTCATGGATGCAGTCTTTTTAGAATCTTTGAATTTATAATAAATTAATTTGTTTTAATTTAGCATTTTATCTGTTTTAGGTTCACTTAAGAAGACATACCCAAGAAGCGCCTTATCAATGTCACCACTGTGACTACAGATCGGCTCAGAGATCTAACCTCAAGAGACATATTCAGACGCACACGGGTGAGCTCCAAGCATCATCAATTTCATCAAAATTTACACAGAAAGAGGTCACTTATAACATTTTTCAGGACCAACTTTATCGAAGTTGTCCATATATGACTGGAACTGTCGATTAGTAAAGAGTGATACAATTGTAAATCCATAGACTAAATTAATTCCTGTTTAATATATATTTCTCTAAAAACTCTTTGCTAATCCTAGGGTCTTTTTACATAACAGTATAAGTAGGATTATTTTTTTTTTAACATGGTATTTGTTCATTTGTCTTTGAACATGGAGATTTATGCCTTTTTTGTCACTAAAATCTAATAGTTTATTATTAAGTGTTTATGTATAAGCTATAGAACTGGTGTATATGTCTTTAAATACATGTTTCTGTTTATAAATTAAATTTAAGACTACTTTTAGTTAAAATAGTGAGAATATTTTTCTTGTCATAATTTTATGTTAAATATTTCTTTCAGAAGAAAACAAATGGGATAAAGATGTTCAAAATAGTAATGAAACACAGCATGTTACTTCTCAAAGTAGGTTTTTTTTTTTTGTTTTGTTTTTATCTTATTCTACAAAGATATTTATTTTAAACTTCATTATTTCTATTAATCATGTTTTTTCCCCCCTAGTTTCTGTTTTGGATGTCGAGTCAAATGAAATTGTAGATAGTTCACAGACACTGAGAGAAAATGGTATCCATGAGAATGTCCAAATAATTGATACTACCAGTGTTGGCAATGAAGATGTTGAGATTTATGAATCTGAAGAAGGCTATGTTCAGGCTGAATATAGTCCTAGTGGAGGTATTTAAGTCTTTATTCTGCCTTTTCTTTTTAAATCTAAGATTATCTAAAATAAAAATATTTATTGTGTTTCAAAGTTAAATAATTCAGAAAATGTCGACACATGAGAGATTGTATTTAAAGTTAAAAGAAAAAAAACTAAATTTAAAAATTTTGTCAATGGCTGGATCAAGCATTATCACACTTGTCAAAACAGAATAAATAGTTATCTGAATAAGTTGATCTTCTATTATGCAGTTTTCCCAAGAATAAATTTTTATTTCTAGTATTTTGAGATAAAAAGTATTGTTTATTTAGTGATAATTATTTGTTGTAAAAAGGGTTTGTACTCCAAGTCATTTGTTTTGAAATAGTATTTCTGATGAGGAAATCTGAGATTACTAACAGTTAAAGAAAATATGACATTTTGATGGCATTTTCAGATAAATTTTTATGAAAGCACATTTTTGGGGATTTTTCTCACCTGTCATTTTAATTATGTTTTACTAAGATTTTTTGTTTTATTTTTCTGGATTATATGTAATTTAACATTACAATGAATTTAGAACAGTAAAAACTCTCTTTGTTTTATTTCTGTTATTATATTTTGAAATAATTTTACTAAAGCAGTTATATTTTGAATAAAGAAATAGAAGAGGTTACTAATGAACTCCCTGAGTCAACTATGGAAGTAGTTGGTGAGGAGCATGTTATTACTACTCAAGCAGATGGTGAATATGAAGTTTATAAAGATTGTGGTATGTGAACTTCATTTAATTTGTTTTCTTCTAAAATAGAAAGTTTTCAAAATTTTAAGATTTAGTACAAAAATATCAAGATCAGTGGTTAGTCATTGTATTGAACTTCATGTGTAGAGCTTCATGAAAAATCCTTGGTTTGAAATTTTCAGTTGGATACCAATACCTACCAGGAAAAATTTCCAAAGTAATAGAGCTCAAATATTTAAACATTTCAGTTTTTTATTCACTTTATCATCTAATCGGATATCGATGGAACGCTGAATCTTGGTTAAAGGATACATTTAGTTTTATTCTTAAACCTCTCATTAGTTAGCTTCTTTCCTTTTCGATTACTTGCCAGGCACTATGCAGCACTCTATTTAATAGGAAGAGTCATAAAAAAATCATCTTGATTTGAACCAATCTTAAATTAAAACTACAGATAGGTCCTCCAGGTCTCAAAGAGATCTTGATGTATATTTGGGTCATCCTGATAGATTTTTCAGACATATTAGTCCTTTTATTTATTTATTTTTTGTTTCCTAATCATATATATAGTATATTGCATATCCAGAAAGAAAAATTCATAGCTCAAAAAAAAAAAAAAAAGGTTTTTTTTAAAACGAATGTTTGGACACTGGGTGAATTGTAGAAGTCCAAAATTTGTTGGTAGATTACCTATCATGTTAATAAATTAGTAAATTTAGTTTTTAAATAAATAAATTTATATTTTATTAACCTTTATCAGTTATAACATCAATTAAATTGATAATAATTAACATTTTGAAACTTTTTCATTTTTAAAACATATTTAGCTTTGTTGCTTTTTTATTCCAAGAAATTATTCAAACATAGAAAAGAAACATATTGTGTTTTTAAGAAATATAATTGTTTATATAAGTTAAATAATTTTTTGTTTGTTATGACCTTCCTGTTCATGTCTGACATATGGGGATGGGGGTATGTAGAGGTAACGCTCCTATTCTAACCATGGTTGAGGGGCAAGTTTTCATTTCGTGGGAGCGCCACATAGATGGAAGATGTTGACTCCCCAGGTCTGATTCGAACCGACACCATGAGGCAGTTGATTGATTCTTCCAGCTACACATGGCCCAAAATAAATTAACCTAGACCAGAAAATGTTAAATTTTGGGATAGATAAAATTAAAATGTATAAAAATGTCATTGATACTTGTTTTAATAATTCCTTGTTCGTTGAGTTGACTTCATTTTTCAGTAAATTTTCTTTTTAAACTCAAAAATAATTTTACTTAGAATTGATTTGGTTTATTTCATAGTTTATCATGGCCTCTGTTACTATTTGTTTTTTGTTTTAATAAAAACAAGTTCATTCACACTTGTGAAAATTACTCAAGTTAAAATTTTAAATGATATAACTTTTCTGAAGGCCTCGGCCATTAATATTGGATATTTTTACTTATACTTAAAGTTCAAAAACTAGTGGTAATATAAGCTTATAAGTTTTATAAGCTCTGAAAGCTGGTATAATATACTGTAAAAGAAATGCTGATCGTAATATCTAGGTTTCACACAGAAGCTTGTTGTTCTCATGACCTTGAGAATCTTATCTTTGAAATAGTATTATTTAAAATATTTAAGTTTATGATCCAAAATTACAAAATGTTTAAATAACATAAAAATTGATCAAATAAATGATGTTTACCAATATGCTAATTATTATTCATAATGAGGTTATATATTAAAAAAATTATTTTCAAATCACAAATAATTCATAATTTAAAATTATAATATTCAAATCCCAGCCACACATATTATTCTCTATACATTAAAACAATAATATTTTCCTATTATTATTGAAATTAGTTAATATTAATCCTATTCTCCATAGTATGTTTTTCTACATTTTCTTACATTACTTTTTACCAATGTCCATTTACTGTTTATGGTACCGCTTAATATTTTTAGTTTTATTTTACTATTAATGTAAAATATCACTACAATATACACATAATTTTTGATTTTCTTTTTTTTTAGGAAAAATTTATCTATGTTCTTACTGTTCCTACCAATCATCAAGTGCTGAGGACATTGAAGCTCATATTCATGAACATGAAGGTAATATACATTTCAAATTATATTTAATGATTTCAATCATATATATAATTTATTATTTATTAAAATATTATTGTGGCTGTATATACATGAAGCTAATGAAAGGAAACTGAACTGGGTAGTGATTGAAATTACTTACAGGCTACTATGAGGTTCTGTCACGGGCCTACCCGAAAGTGATTCAAATCAATAATTTTCTATCTATTATAGAAGGAAGAATATCATTATTAGGGGCTACAATGGATAATTATTGTAATATGATTATAGTCATGGGTCAGTGTTGCTTTATTACTATTATCGGCAGGGTTTCATTTTTATAAAAATATAGAAATTATTATGCTGCATATTATAATTATGTATCCTAATATGTATTTTTTTTTAATTATAAAGGTAGAGAATTGGTTTCAGTGGTGAATTTAATATTTGACAATTTTGGAAATTGGAAAAATGGTTAAGAATAAAACGTATAGGATGGCATCCTCTAGGTAGCTAGGAATTGGCAAGGGGTGCCAAAAGGTCAATGTGCTAGTTTTCTAACTAATTCCATTGCCAATATCCCTAAGGATTCTCTCAGACCATGCCTATCAACCTGTTCAGTCATTTCTTTTTTTTTTTTTTTCTATGACCCTCTTCCTGCTCATTAATGACCTACGGAGGGGTTATCTAGGGCTAACCAACTTATTTTAACACCACGGTAGAGGGTCAATTATTCATTTCTTTGAACCACCACAGAAATAAAAGTTGACCCCTCAGGCCAGATTTGAACCGGTTCTGCTGCAGTCCTAAGGCCGTCGCTTAACTCCATCAGCTACAAACAGCCCAGTTCAGTCACGTCTAATTCCCTCTAGCTAACTGAATTTTCGTTGCAGCTAGATGGATTAGATTTTACTGTACAGGCTGATTAGCTTGGTCTGAGAGAGCCCTGAGAGTCATTGGCACAAAATTGACAATTGGTAGTTTTGGAGGTTAAAATGTTTTTTCAGTTATCTTTTTCATTTTTATCTACTTTTAAATTTATTTTATTTATTGTAGGCTCTCTAGTTAATGGTGTTGAAGCTTCAGAAAATGAAAACTCTGAACCAGATAGTGTAAAAACAAATAATATTAGTTTTCTTAACAAATCTCAAACTGAAAAACTGAAAGAGTTCAAACGTCTTTTGCAGGAAGGTAAAACTTCTTTCATTTAAGACTTCTTTTTTTTCTACTGCTTTTGTTTATGATTGTATTTTATTTTTTATTGTAGTTAATTTTAATTTATATAATGTAATTATAATTAGTTTTAGTAATTATTAATAAATAATAAGTATATTATTATATATATTGTTATTATAAGTATAGTAGTACTGTTGGGCTGAAAAGTTCTGAATAGAAAACAATTTTTTTTTTTTTTTTTTTTATAAAATTTGATTTTATTATTCAATATTGTTGCCTTCGAGAGAAATATAATGATTATAGTGGTCATACAATTTTTCGATACCATTTTCATGGTATGATTTGTCTTTAGCCTCAAAATAGGCCTCAGTTTAGGTGATTACCTGTTCATTGGCACTAAATTTCTTTCCAGCGAGCATTCTCATGAGGTCTGAGAACAGGAAAAAAGTTGCTGGGGGCCAGATCTGGTGAATACGGTGGATGTCGAAACAGTTCAAAGCCTAATTCATGAAATTTTGCCGTTTTTTTAATTTGTGACATGGTGCATTGTCTTGATGAAACAGAACTTTCTTCTTCAAATGGGACTGTCCTTCAAATAATCCAATAACGCTATGTAATAGTCGCTGTTAATGGTTTTTCCTTTTTCAAAATAGTTGATAAATATTATACTATGCGCATACCAAAGTACTGATGCCATAACCTTACCAGCCGGATGATGCATTTTTTCACGCTTTGGTGTTGGTTCATCATGTGCAGTCCACTCGGCTGACTGTCAATTGGACTCCAGTGTGAAATGATGGAGCCATGTTTCATCCATTGTCACATATTAATGAAAAAATTGGAGTTTATTATGATAGAACAGCTGGGTTTACTGCTCAGAATCATCAATTCGTTATTGTTTTTGGTAGATTGTGAGCTCGCGCTGCTACCCACTTTCCATAGAGCTTTCCAACATGTTCTTTTGATATCTTTAGAGTCTCAGCTATCTCGCTCAACTTTACTTTACGGTTATCCAAAATTATTTTGTGGCCTTTTTTTATGTTTTTGTCGGTAACAGTCTCTTTGGGGCGTCCACTGCTTGCATCATCCTCAGTGCTCATTTTATCTCGTTTATGTTTAGCAAACCACTTCTCAAGGGTTCATTTTCCTGGTGCAAAGTCCGAATAATGTTTATCAAGCCAAACCTTGGCCTTAACAGTATTTCTTTTTTCCAAAAAGCAATGCTTTACTAACACAAAATTCTTTTTTGTCCATTTTTTTCAAACCAACAAAAGTTGCTTCACTCAAAATGCTATATCTCACAAACTAATAGTCCGACAGCTGTCAAATTTATGTTATGAAGGTTAGGGCTAACTAAAAATCATATGAATTTAATAATAGTAACGCCATTTATGTGTCAGCCTACGAACTTTTCAGCCTACCTGTTATAATGAAATAATTATTTATTTGCTTTAAATTTAATTTTTATAGAAAATCAAACACAATGACTATTACTTACATTTTATTCATCTTGTTCCATTTGACAACATTTCTTTTAACGCAGGTACTGGGGCCAGTGCTCCGAATGTGGTCCATGTCACAAGGTTACCTCAACAACAAGTCGATGCTGAAAGAGATGAATATTATGAGCAAGCTGTCGAATCTGGTTAATATTTATTATATTGATATTTTTTTTAAACTATTAGTTATTTGTTTTAATGAATTCAAACTAAGCTAAATGACATAGGGATTTTTAATTATGATTATAGTGTAACCCTTTCAACTGTTGGTACCAATAATGCAACATTTGAAATATTGCTACACCAGTTCAACAGTAGCATCTTAATAATGATTATTTTGCAATATGTATGTAATCTTAGCAATAAGTGTTAGATCTATACAGTAAAACACAGAATCATAATAAAACATAAAAAATAAGTAAAAAAAATAAAAATTTTCGAGATAAAACAGTTCTGAACGGTTTAGATCTTACCCTTATTGCTCAGTTTTATATGCATATTTCAAAATAAACATTTTTTGAGATGTTACACTGTTGAACTGGGACAGGGATGTGAACTTTAAATTTACTGTCTCTGTTACAGCAACATGACTGTTTTACATACTAAATTGGAAACATATAAACTGATGAATGAGTTTATTTTAACATTTTTATAAAAAACATTCTTTACTACTCTAGGGCTTACAATGTTTCATATTAAATCATTATATGCCCTTCTGTTGTAATAAAGATGGAAGATAAAACTTGTGGAATAAGTGATGTAGGATGTGAACTTGATTTTGTTTTGCATGAGCCCAAATCAAGTAAATTATTAGTTGAGGATACTGCAAATTATTTAGGAACGGATATTGATGATAGTTGTATAAAAATAGTAGCTGAATATGAGTCAGTAGCACCTGTAGGGAATAATGCATGAATTGACATTACATATAGTGAGTGGCATTCCCTAACGGGGTCCATGTTCTACTTGTTTGTGTTAGTTATGGATGTTAGATAGTGTAGGGAATAGCTGAACTAATTGTAAATTGTAGAATTAGTTTATATTCTTTAAATTTCTTTCTTGAGACTGGCAATTGTTTACTAAATAATTCAAAAACACTATCCAAAATTATAGTCTCAAAACATTTATTTCATTCACACGTCCAACGTTTCGGCCAATTCGGCCATCTTCAGGGACAATCTTAAATTACTATGAGACATATCATTTAACCATTTAAAAAAACTCCATACAGGCTATTCTGCCCAGGTCAAAACATTTATATCTAATATGTCAAAAATACATTAAAAAACCACAGTCCAATTATTTCTCTTTTATCACTATTTATACTTATATATGTATAAATAGTGATAAAAGAGAAATAATTGGACTGTGATTTTTAATGTATTATTGACATATTAGATATAAATGTTTTGACCTGGGCAGAATAGCCTGTATGGAGTTTTTTTAAATGGTTAAATGATATGTCTCATAGTAATTTAAGATTGTCTCTGAAGATGGCCGAATTGGCCGAAACGTTGGACGTGTGAATGAAATAAATGTTTTGAGACTATAATTTTGGATAGTGTTTTTGAATTATTTTGTAGAATTAGGTTGATTGACATGAAACCATTTTGATATTTGGGACTTCAAGGTTTGCAAACTTGTTGCGTATATAGATTTGTTTTCCTATCTATGTACCAACAGTCTCTTACCTCTTCATAGTTTGTTTGTTTGCTGTTGTTCATACCTCTACAGTATTGTACTTTTTGCTGTAAACAAGATATCAGCAATTGCTTAGAATAAAGCTTGGAAAAATTTATTGATCAATATCACGCACTTTCACAACAGACGAAAGCAAAATCAGATGCCTACAAAATCTGAATAAATTAAACTAATCTTCAGTGACTTTTGCATTTTATTTTTGTGAGTAGATGATCTTGATGATTTGTTGACTTATTCCGTTTTTAATACCTTTTTGAATCATAACTTTTTTTTCTTATAATGTTTTAATATTAGAGTTTTTTCAATTATTATTATTATTTTTTTGAGGTCTTTTGAATGTGATTCCTTAGCCTGGGTCACCTCTTTTAATGCAAACTGATTACAAAGTTACTCCTCACTAGAGAAGGATCATCTGAGTAGGACCCATTACAGCCCTGATTTCTTTTGAAAAAAGTTTTCCCAAGAAATATGTAGCAGTAATCATGAAGATGGGGAGGGGGGGAGGGAGTTAACTCTGAAAAAAAAAATCAAATATATATCTGAAAATATTTTTTAACATTTAATTATTTGAGTTATCCCAAGATTCCAAAAAATGAGTCCATGTTTTCTTAGTTCGCATTATTATACCTTAGGGATGGTTTAATTATATTATAATTAATTATCCATAACGAAGAATATTGTAAATTGTACAAGATTAATGCTGATGTTAATAATATATTACTAAAAAATGTATTTATGGTCTATAGTTGAGTTCAGAAATCAACCTTCTCCTGAAGAAGTAACCTTGTATGGTGAAGTAGAAGAGAACAATGAACAGGAAGAAATAATAGATCAGGATACTGGCTTAAAAGATTCATCTGTTATAATAGGTAAATATGGTTTTTGTATTCTACTAATTAATTTCAATATATCTATTAATTTAATGATTTTTTTTTTCCATTCTGAGGCTAATAATGTGAATTTGACAATTGTCAAAAACTAGAAGTTTATGTGAACTTAAAAATTACTAACTTACTAACAGGTTTGAAATCTCTATGAAATATCTAACCATCAAAGAAAGTGATTATTTTTCAGTTTTTCTACCAATGATTATCCAATTATAGACTCATTTTCAAATGAAGTAGATCATTTAAAATACTAAAAAAAAATAATACTTAGTTAGTTCGTAAGATATTCTTTCAACATTCAGAGAGTTAGCTCATAACAGGTAGAAAACATATGAACAGCTAGCCTTCAGTAAACTTTTAAAGCGATATCAGTCATCGACAGTTAATTATTTATCTTACTTTCATAGTCTAATCTAAAACCCTTGTTATCTCAAAGGGGTCTGAGGTTTCTGCTTATTCAGCTGCCTCCATTTGTCTCTATAGAGCACTAATCTTCCTTTCCCTTCCCAGTTTATTTCTCTCCTACAGAAGGCTTCTTGGACGTTTTACTCCCAGGTGGTTCCAGGCCTACCTCTAGGCCGTGTCCTCTCTACCTTAGCCTCATAGGCCTTTCTGGCAAAATGATGGTTTAGTATTCTAAGATGGCCAAACCACCCTAGTTGGGATTCCTCTATAGTAGTGTTAATGGCGTTCACCCTAACATTGATCCTTATCCTTACTGGTCTTCCTTCAAAACCAATAAATCTTTTGCCTTTTACTAAAGATTTTGATGGAGGGGGTCCACATCGATGGTGAGTCCACATTGCCTTACTATATTTACAAAAATATAATAAATAAAAGTTTACAAAAACTGCTGATAACTCCTTCACAGTGTTTATATTTCAAGGGAGCATTACCGTCTCCCACCTTAACACTTTGTGACATTTCTAGCCTTAAATGCATATTTCTCTTGATATCACCTCCTTCAAAAGAAGGAACAATTGTTGCTAGCTCTACTGCGGTGTGATTACTATTGTACTAAACAGTAATTTTTAAGGTTTAATGAACAATATGTGTAAGAGAAAAGTTAATGTACTTATTTTTAATTTCTTCTTATAGTTACTGAATATTACATTTTTACAGTATTACCTAGTGAATGACAAGGACTTAGATGATTTCGAATTTTTACTGAAAAGTAATTAAAAAAGAGCTATTGTTTAAGCTTGGAAAGAATTGATTTTATTTGAGTTTGTCCATTATCAGTTTAAATAACTTGGGTCACCTGGAAAAATTTTAAATCATTTAATTTTTATTGTTAGCTGCTGTAATGATCCACTTCCTTTGCAAATAAGTTTTATATACAATTTATCTAAAATAATAGTTTGAGAAGCTGTGGTTGCTAAGCATGTTGGTTTGTAGAGATATTTCAAAATGATAACTACAAAATATGTAAATATGTTGGTTTTATTTATTTTTTGTCTACTATAATGACTCTTCTTTTGGTAATGGTGCTAATGAGTTTATAGGTGGCAACCCTTGGGCCAGGTAATTGGTCTAGACTGCTCATGCCCTCCTGCCCATCGGTCATCTCAACTCTTCCTAACTATGTGCTTTGTTTTATAATTTTAGTTGGCACTCCTGAGGAATTGATGAAGCAAACAACAAATGAGTGTGAACTTTGTGGTTTTCACGCGAGAACTATTTGGGAGCTTAAATCTCATATAAGAGTTCATACTGGTGAAATGTCATTTGTTTGTCCTCAGTGTCCCTTCAAAACAAATCAGAAATATAGTTTCCAAAGGTTTGTATTCTATGTAATTATTAAAAAATAAAACTCATTGTATAAGTTAAGTTTATGATTAGTATCCATAAGTGCATTATGCTTGTAAAATAAAAAAATCCCATGCTGGATTGTTGTATAACAGAATTAAGAATGTAGTAGAACTGAAATCAATGTTTCGTTTGTTGTTTTCACTTTTAATTTATGTGAGTTCATGTTGGCAGTCAGTACCAATGTCCAGGATCATATATTGGAAAATGCCTTTTGGGTTAGCATAGAGCTGAAGTTGTGATTTATTACTATATGAAATTGAGCAATGAGGTATTATTTTGTTTTCCTCTTTAACTTTAAAGAAACTTTTCAAATTTTTCACTCTGAAATTGATTTCCTCTAAAGTGAAAGGAAAAAGCTTAAGTATTTAGCATACTATTCTTGAAATTGAGGTATAATTCATTTTTTTATTTTTTTATTTTAGTGATACTTCTTTACCGATGTTAAAGAATAAAAAAAAGTTATATGGGAGTAAGATAAAACGGAAGTGGTGGGGGGCAATGATAGTAAATTCTGGCAGGAAAATGTTTGCATTGTAATAGGAGAGTAGGAGATAACAGCAGTCAACAATGCCAACAGTGTCTATCTAATTGAGTTAGCTTCTGAAAGCTTTAACTCTCCTACCACAATGTTAAGAATAAAAAATCCTGCTGGCTAACCAGAATAAATGGCTGTTCTATTTTAATATTCTGGAACTAATATTTTCTGCCTAAAGCTATAAGAAGGGAACATATGATCATTATTGTATGTTATTGAAATTATTCATTTAAATGATTTCTTCAAAGCGGATAGCTGATAGCTAAGATTAGATTCATTGATTAAAAAAAAACTGATATTTCATTATATTTGTAAGACTAATAATAGAATGGGAAAAACATCTTTCTTGAAGAAGTAAATACATTTATATTAATCATTTATGAGTGTATCCTTGATATTTCTCAAATGTTGGTGGTATTTACATGGATTAGAGTTATAATCATGGTGATAGATTGATTATTATTGACTACTCACTCATTGTAATTTGATGAATTTGTATGAATACTTAGGAAAACACTAAAAAATTTATAAAACAATATTTTAGTTTTTCTAAGCAAACAATAAAAATCTTCACTTGCGAAGCAGTCATTCTGCAGATTGTCTTAATTATTATTTTCCATGAATTTACAAAAATTCATATATTTTGGCTCAGTGTCCTTTTTTGCCTCATTAATGAAATTTTCTTGTTTAATAATTATGTTTTGATTTTAGGCATGTGAGGCATCTGCATGGTTGGAGAGGTAATAGGGCTCCTTATCAGTGTAAATTATGTGATTTCAGAACAAAAAATAAAGAAAATCTTATCAAACATGTACAAAATCATACAAAGAAGATTCCATCTATTGAGTGTAATGTATGTCAATATATTTTTCTATCTTAACTATGTATTTTCTTTTTGTGAAAAATCCTTGTTCAGCTGGATTTCATTCACTGTTTTAGCTCTTTATCATGTTTTCCATTATGTATATGTTTTAAAAAAAAAATTAATTTTTTTACTATCTGTGTTGTGTGCTTACTTTTGTTGTTTCTTTTTGATTGATTCCTTTTTTATTTTCCTCTTCAAAGGTTCTTGTTTTATTTCTTTAAATGAACTATGTATTCAGTGCATTTTCCTGTACTGCTGTAAAGATTTTCAAGTGATAAAGCATTGGTGTAAATATAATTACATTGTTATGAACCGAAATCTGAAGTATTTTTTCTGATAAAAATTAATTATAAAATTTGGAATCCTATTTCATTACTTTTATTAAAGGGTATTAAGTAACCTTTTTACTGAATTAATCATAACTGGTGAGGTCAAAGCTCTAAGATAAGTTGGGCTATTCCAAATAATTAACTATATATCATGGATATTAAGACATTACAAATTATAATTAAAATATTTAACTTAAGGGTCTTACTGCAAAACTCTATTCTCCATTTCAGTAAAGATATTTTGTTATAGATATGCGAGCTAACATTGGGTTCTATAGCAGAATTAAAAAGCCATATGAAAATACATATCGGTGAAGCACCTTATGAATGTTTCTACTGTGGCAAGCTGACAGCTCGCAAACTTCATATGAGAAGACATATGAAGAAGCATATTTGTAAGTTATTTATCCAAATAATTAAAATTTCTTTTGAAGTTATCCTAAGTACCCTTATAATAATAGCTATGATTTAAACATTTCTTTTATTAAGTTAACAATAATGCATACTAAAGTTTCTTCTAGTCACCTTGTTTAAAAAATATGTTTATCACTTAGTACATTATTTATTAGTCTTAAATTATTTCCCTAGGTACGATGGAAGGAAAAGGACCACCTTTTGATTGTGATTCTTGTGGTTACCAAACTGTTTTTGAAGCAAAATACTTAAGGCATTTAGAAACACACGAATTAGATCCTCCTAGAGCTTTCATCTGCCATTATTGCAGATTTGTCACATTAGATAATAAAGTATTCAAGAAGCATCTTACGGATCATAAAAATCCAGGTACTTTTATTTTTTCAAATCACTTACATGGGGAGGCTATGGGTGTGGATGTGAGAAATCTAGTTTTCAGTTTTTTATGAAAATTAATATCTGAGGGTTTTTCGAGGTGTAAAAAACAAATATTAGTTTTATTTCTCCTTATAAAAATATTTGTCTGCTCTTTGCTAGTTCATTCAGTTGTTCCAAATAGTAATGCTGTACCCATGCTATTGTACATTAGACTAATTATGTACCATGCTAAAAACAAATTTGACTTATGTTTTCATAAGAATAAATGTTTTAGTCTACTTTACTTAAAGTGTCTCTTTGTTTTTGTAATTATATATATATATATTTAATACAATCAGTATTATTTTTTCTTATGATACACCAAATTAATAATTTATTATATAAGAAGATGGTCAGGGTTGCGGTCAAAGGAGAAACAAAAATAGTTTACAACTAATTATTTTCCTATGTTTCGCCCCACTTTGCAGGGCTTCATCAGGGCTGTTCAAAGCGAACGGTTGAACAGAGTATATATACATATAATAATTTATTAGTATATGATAACCTTTTAATCCCGACAGAGCAAAGCAAGAAAACAAAAAATTAAATCGAACAAAAGGGTTTAAAATTCAAATGGTATTAGGAGAGATTCAGCTTTTCAATTATTACAGTACATTGAATTCGGACAAAATCCTGAGGAGTTTTGTTTATGTTAATGGTCGACATCAGTAGAATAAAGAAATCTTCCCAAAAGTCAAGTACACAAATTTATGATTTTTTATATCTATGAAAATTCATATTTAAGGGTTTTTATGAATACAAGAAATGGATCTGAATTATTTTTTCATTAAAAATTAATGTTTTGGTTTACTTAAACTCTGTGATAAAAAACTAGATAAGTCGAATAAACTTAAAAATTAAGTTTACTGGGTTTAAACTATCCTCGGGACTTCTGAAGTTGTGCTAAATTGGTAAGTCTAGTTGACACAACATAACACTAAACCCAGTTAACTCAATTTGACTTACCTAGTTTTCACGATTACCACAAGTTTTTAACAACAATTTTCTAAAATTATATAAAATATTATATTTTTGTTCTCAGCTCCTAGAATCCATTATATGTCGAATATTTTTTGATCTGGTGTCACTAAAAAAAGTTTCATTGAAATTTTGCCATAGCCTCCCCTTGTTAGTTTTATTTTTTATTTTATTTTCAATTGCTTTTTACTTTTAAGTTACCATTTTTATCTTTTTTTCTTAAATTATTTCTTTGAAGTTTTCCTTTTATTATTATATTTGTTTTGCCTTCTTTATACCTTTGGACTTTTTTCTTGTTGCTTTAGGAACTTACGGAGTAGATTTCTTCATGTTCGTGTTTGTATCTTGGATGTGGATTTTTTAGAGTTAAAATTTGTTTTCCTTTGCCCACAAATGTATTGTTTCATATGTAAGGCACAATAGAAATTTGTACAAAGGTTAACAATTTTTTTTTAATAAAATTGAAATGATGTCTACTAATGATGTAAAATTTTAATTTCTTAATAAAGGGTAATATTTTGGTACCAAAATGTTAAGGTATTTTACGCTTGAAGAAGTTTGTCGGGGAGTGCGGTCAGCAAAGAACAACATAAATAAACAAAACCATATTTATTTATTTTATGCCGACGTTTCGACCTGAGTTTCAGGTCTTCATCAGGGGTTGTGTCGTAGAGGAGGGAAAGATTAGTACTGACAAGGTAAATTAAGGTATTTTAATCCTTGAAAGGCTCCAGACCCATATATGTGGGCAATGATGTCCGTGCCCCACAGTGCTCCAGCCATATATATGCAGGTTGCGATTAGAATTGACAAATTAAAGTGATATATCTATATATTGGTGTTTTTTTTTAACAATGTATTGATAATCTATATTTACCACATTTACTGTATTTAATTCACCAATTTATTTTTTCATCTGCTTGTTAATCACATAAATTCTTATCTTTGAGGGAGAACATAAGATTATAGCTAAAGTATTTAATCAGTCTAGTATGCTATGGAATTTTTTCTCAACTTTCTTCAGATATATATATTACTACTATATATATTAAGCGAAATTTACTAACTCATTATTTGAACTGTTTCATTAGTATGTTATTGTTTTATTTTTCAAAAGTACAATTCGTTTATAACTTTTTTCATAATGGTTCTCTACTAATATAAATATGGTTTTATAAATAATAATTATAATATTTCATAACATGCACAGTTTTATATTATACTCATTTTTTAAAAATATTTTGGTTTCAACGTTTCAAATATAACTACATTTTGTTACCTACTAAAACCAATCATTGGAAATAAGTAGCCTATTACCTCTTAAGTTTTTCCTACATCCTTTTACGTTTACTTCGAAATTTATCTCACCAATACGAATAATTAAAATTTTGTTATGAAAAATATTGTTTTTACTTATACAGGTACCTTTAGCATTTAAAGGGTTAATCATAATATTATCTTGAAGTAGTAAAAGATTTTATTTTATTTTTTTATAAAATTGTATCTTTTAAATAGTTCTGTACATAAGTATGACAATTTCATTGATATATGATTCCTTACAATAAATTTTGAGATTAAGGTATGTTGGGATACTTGATCCTGGAGCTAAATATTTGATTAATATATTATTATTTGTTTATAGTTTCACTCAATTATTTTTCAGTGTTATTTTTAATTAGTTGTTTTATTTATTTATTTTTTTTTTTTTTTAAGGCTCAGGAGAATTAGATAGTTTCTTGCTTTCAGAAGAAATAGAAAGTGGTAATTTTTTTCAATACTTATTTTTTCTTCTTATTTTTATAATGAATAAATTTTTCTGACATATTTTCTTTATTAATTTTACAGATTCTATGAATTGTAATGACACTGATGATAACAGCAAACATAAAAGGTAATAGTAAAATTTAAATATGCATTTATAATATTAATTTTTGTATAAATCTTACTGTCTGTGATGAGGATAATATTAATTTTATGTAGCTAACATTAATTGATATGTGTTTATTAGTCCATAAACTTTTATTGTTTAATGTATATTATACTTTTTTCATTGTTAAACATTATCTAAAATATTTCTGCCACCATAGAATTAATTTTGGCCTTTTTTAATGATTATCTAAAGAACTTCCAACTTAAAACATGTCTAGTAATTTATTTATCACTTATTTATTTATTTTTTATTAGGAAACCTTTACGTGAACATAATACATCCTATGATGAGGCTTTGGAAAAATCAGAGAAAAATTACACTCCATTACTGAAGCAAGGTGGCATAAAAAATCTAGAAACCACAAGTTTGAGTAAATCGAAGTATAGATCAAAGAGATCTTCAAATTCTACCATCATAAAAAAAAGGGAATATATCAGGCGTGCTGGAAATATCTCTGAATCAGAGTTGAGAATCAGGCGGAGGTTAGATTTCGGTATCAAGAAAGTTCCTAAAGATGTGAAAGAAGGTTTTACTGTTGAAATATGTGGTGAAATTCTGAAATCAAAACGTCAGTTAAGAGACTTTTCTGATTATGGAAAGTTAATCAAAAGATCCGAGTTAGATCTTTCGACTGTATTAGAAAAGGAGTCTCATATTGAAAATATGTTTATACCATTGCGGGAAAGTATTCATACTTTAAAAGAGCTAAAGAACAGTGACGATAATGTAGTCACGTTCACAATCTATTTTAAAACTAAAGATGAACCAGACCCTATTGACATTAGTGATACTTTGACTGACATTGAGGCAGAGCTGTTATCTGACTCCAATGACACCGACATTGAATCTCTTAAGTCAGATGATGAAATATTAAATCCCATAGATTTATTGGACACAGATAAGACTTCTTCTTTGGATGAAGCAAAAACGGTCAGAAAGGAATTGAATCACAATGAAAATGGATTTTCATCTGTAAAACAAAATTCTAACAGGAAGAAATTACCTTTAGGTTCTAATATTGATACAATTAAGTTCTTTCAAAATAAAATTAAGGAACGGAACGAAAAAATGAAACAAATGAGGCGACTCAAAGTTTTAAGGAACTCAGTTAACTGGAATAAAAATGGTACAAAGTCGGAATCAGTTAGTTCTAAAAATTGTGTCCAAGTTGAATATTCCTATAGTGACAATGTGGAAATGGAGGAAGTAGTGGTCGACCACAATATTGATGCTTTACCTAGTCTTGTATCATAAACTTAAAGGTTGTAAAGTTAACTTGATTGATTTGCCTTTTAAACTAATGTTTTTATATTGTACAGCTAGTATTTTTATATTGTAAATATTGTCATATTTGTATTTTTCTTATTTAATTGTATATATTTATTAACTAAGTATTTTAAATACTTGGATAATTTTTATAGAAAATAAAAAAAATGAAAATAAAAAAAAATTGAAAAAGTATAATAACCACCAAAAGATCACTCAATTAGAAAATTGTATGAAGTTACATGATGAATTTTTTTCTTTTTATTTGTATAATATTTCTGGATAATTTTAGTTCTTTCTATTATTGTTCATTTCTTAATTAGCTCTAAGAAGTATTTTGTTCAAATGAAAATTAAAGCTGAAATTGTGTCACAAAAAATAAAGAAATTTTACGTGATGTCTTATTGATACTACTCTCTTTATTTAAGCCTTTCTTTTTTACAGCCAGACTATTGCACATTGAAAGGTCAAATATTTATTTATTATACACAATACATTGTAAAATGGGAAACAAGTTAGATAAAATCGAAATAACTTTGTTAATTTTATTCTGTTGAGATTAAATACTGAAGAGGTGCCACAAAAAGTAAGTATGCTGAATTGTGTAGTTAGTGACAATACTCTATCCCAACAGGCAATGTAAGGTTGTTTGAAATATATGAGGGAGAATGGTTGACTGAAATACAAAAAATTATAGAGGAAGAGTACCTGATAGTTTGTGTGAATTATGATTGGATTCCTTTCAGAAATATTGTCAATTATCAGCATTATGTATTCTTTCCTTCTACCCTACAGGCCCTTACAATTAGTGTTTATGAAGTACTGATTGTATTATAACTTTTTCTGTAAGATCTGCTTCATTAAAAAAAAATTGATCAACAGTTGAATGATTTCTGTTAAAACCACATTGATAGTCTTGTTTTATTGTGTGTAGTTTAGAAGTTCCTAAAGTCACTGCTAAGTTTCCTGTAGATTAGGAACAGAGTCTTGAGATTAATACATATTTTGTGATTTCTGTAACAAGATCGAAGGCTCCAGTAAGGCGAAAATTTTGAGACATTTTCGAGGAACATCACTAATTTTTTATTTTTCTAATCACTTCCCTTGAACTCATTGTAAAATTATGAGTGCTGTTCTCATATTTTATATTGATAAAACTTTAAAACGATACGAGGAAGATGCCCAATATTGTCAAATAATCTTTTAATGTTCGTTTTCTTTTATTAATGTTATTATTTAATGACTAGTTTATTATCTAATAAAAGATGAAGGTGTTCTACTAAGTACTCTGTATTGGTGAACGAATCGTGGGTTGAGTTATTGTCTAATGGTGAAGTAACAGTAACTCTAGCATACCAGTAGTTTGTCCTCTAGGAAAACAAGTTTATTACTAACCACTGAACGTCTTCGTAACATCCGTTCCGCTACCCAGAACGAAAACGACGGCGTTCAGTCTCGGCTGTGGATAATGGTATAGTATTAAGTAGACTGGCCTGCATGATCTACTGCTTTAGGTAAGCTACTTTCATGCGTGAGGTAATAAAACATAAACGTTTAAGTGTTGCAATTACTTTCACGATGAGATTCTATTCTATTCTAAGGTAATTAAAATAATATGTCAAAAAAATTATCAATCTGTTTATTCAAAAAAAGAGTAAGCCCCTAAGGGCTATAGAGTTCTATTTAATAATATAATTTAAATGATAGAATACCCTATTATAATGTCTGACCCAGGGCAAGGTACATTTGTTTGAATTGATGAAGTATGTGGTCCTTAGACAGGGTAATTTATAGTTCCACGTGTTATTTTATAAGTTATAGCAATAAAATTTATGATTTTATGTCTTCAGTTGTGTCTTAGAAAAAGCTTTAATTATTTTAGAAATGACAAAAAAAAAAAAATAGAGGGGGGGTAGAGGAGGATGATTAAAACCATTCTTAGAACGGGTTTCTCCACTAGCATTACGAAAAAAATTACGCTATAAACGATTAGTTTTTTTAACGCCTTCTGGTTGTTGGGAACTGTCCGCTTCACACTGAATTACCAGGTGTAGTATAACCACAAAATCTGAAGGCGTTTCTACTTGTGGCGAGCATTTTTGAGTTGGTTACTTATGAAGCACAAGTTAGAGTTTAAAACATCACGGACTATTATAATGTTATTTGTATCAACCCTCTTGCTACAAGAAGACGCAATCACTTTAGTCGCTTTGTTAGTTGCTTGACGTGTAAAAACAAGCGAAAACTCAAAAACTGGTGTTAAGATTGGCTTACAAAGAGGAATGAGTACACCCATACAAAATTACTAAAAGTTAAACCCAAATCCTCCAGATTACCGTAATGTCGGATGAACGTAGAATTTTACAAAAATCGTCACTTGCAACTTCTCTGATATGAGTAAAAAAGAAGAATACAGTTATGAGAACTTCTATTTTTTTCTCATGAAAGACTAGGAGCCACTTTGAGGTATCTTGAGACGAATGTCTCAAGTTTTCTACCATAAAATCATTAAACCTTTTATTTATGCGTTATTTTGTTATTGTCCATTATATTCTAAGACTTTCTTTGTTAAATATTATGTTTTCTAAAATTTTTCTAATAGTTATAACAAGTTCATATTTAAGTTCTTTTTTGCCGAAATGAATTTCAAAACTGAAACAAATATTTTTCCTCTTATCTCCTTAAGATATTTGTCAAATCCTTTCATGGTTTATATTTATTCGTTTTTCACTACAAACAAAAATAGCTAAGAGGAATATTTTATAAACCAGTTTAGGCTATTTCAATAATGATAAAACCTAACCGACATGAAAGGCCATTTATTTGTACATTGAAATACCAAGTTCAATCAAAATCGTTAGAGCCGTTTCGAGAAAATCGAAAATATATGAAAAATCGATTCTATAAAGTGGCGATTTCGGTCAGTCAATTTTACCGGAACTTGGTTATACAAGGGATCTAAAAACGTATATTTCCGTTGAAAACTCGAATTCGAAATTTTACAACACTGAAATATAAAAATAGAAATATTTTCCTTTAGTATATATTCCACAAATAGGTAAGTGAAAGTCAAAATTGTGTGTAAGTAATATACATAAATAAAAAAAAATACATTTTTTATTAATAACATAAATTAAAAATAAACACTCTCCAAGGAGTGAGAAGATGGTAGGGGGTACGGGGAGGAGTGACTAGGAATAATAAGTGATACTCATTTTATTGTGCAACGTTTCGGCCCGAATTTCCAGGCCTCCTTCAATGCAAGTATAAGCAAGATAACCATGTTATAATAAAAAGAAAAACATGATTACAAACAGTATGAAAAATATGGAAATTAGTCTATTACATATATGTAAATAATTAAAATCAT
This sequence comes from Halyomorpha halys, assembly GCF_000696795.3. Classification (NCBI taxonomy): domain Eukaryota; kingdom Metazoa; phylum Arthropoda; class Insecta; order Hemiptera; family Pentatomidae; genus Halyomorpha; species Halyomorpha halys. Next base: position 476,304 of record NW_027112496.1, read on the forward strand.
GAGAAAAGCGAGAAAGAAAACGGTATGAAAGATATTATTAAAACTTGAAAATAGTTAAGTAAAATAACACAATTAAATTAATTTTAATTATGCATGCTTTTCATTTTTTATCATTTGTTTTATTGATTCAGAAAGGATTAATTCTTATCGTATGTCCGTAAAATTTTAGTTTCCGTTAAATTGTTATTGGGGTTTCCAGATTAATTTTAAGTGGTTTCCTTCTTTTTTTATTCTGGATCCGTGGATTCTTTTCTCCAATTTTAAAAGTTTATTTTTTAGATCTGGGTTTCTATTTCTAAACCATATTTGATAAACGCTTTGGCCATGGAGTTTGCGCTTATAAACAGCAGTTCATTCTCATAATAAATAACATTTGTGCGATTTAGTTTGATTTTCTTTGATTTGATTGGTTTATATCCTCCATTAAGGTTTATAATATCTCTCTGATAATTAAATTGTTTTATTATCTTGATTTTCTCATACATTGTTTCTATTGTTTTAGTTGTTCATTAAAGTTAGTCATCATTAGCATCAAATTTAATTCACCCTAAAGTTCTTAACCAATTTGTAAATAACGATAATTTAGGTTTCCGATGAAATAGATCATTCCAAATTTATTAGAAATAAACCCAGGAAAAATAAGTTATTTATAATATTATAAATAATATAATCATATATTATATTAATGATTATAATATTAGTGATTATTATTAACGATTATAATCATATTAATTATTAATCACTATTTTTTATTATGTTTATCCACATCACCGATGGCACAAAGCACCATCTCCAAAAGTTTCTAAATTCTATGCTTCGGAAGAATGTCCGGACTACAACATGGAAGAAGGAGAAACCACCGGCTCTTCACAAACTACTTTATGTTCCAATGGTCATGATTCCATGCCCAGACTTTATCAGGAGAAGACATATTAAATTTCTGGACTTGCCAAAACATCTAACTAACCCACTGTTCCAAAAATTGCAACCAGCGCCTCCATCAGTGCGGTAGCAACAAGGAGCTTGTAAATACGTGTATATTTAGGCCTTTAGCACATACCACTGGTGTGCCCCTCCACCAACTATCATCACACAAAATAATCCTGCTTGTATACCTTAAAACATGGACCACAATATTCATGTGTTAAAAAGAAACCTAGTTTCAGAGAAAAACAAAATCTCAATACACAGCATACGTCAACTACCACACTATGATTTCAAATAGGGGCTTTGGAAAAAAATAAAATAAAATAACTTATCGTTTAATACTTCAATTAACATTGGACTATTCAAGATCTAGAAAAATTTCCGAAATAATTACAATTCACCAAATAACCCTTCAAGATAGAAAATTATTCTTTTAAAACGATTACGATTTTTTTTCCATACAAAAATAAAATCAGGTGCAGTGCGCGCTTCAGACAACTAGCTTACTTTGATTTGAAATAAATTCTCGCTAGTTTCAGAACAGAAAATATAGCAGAGAAAGAAAAGTATAGTATTTTTTAAAAAATTACAATTTGTTCCTAACAATTCAATGCTTAATTGTTATAGAGTGAATGCTGAAAATCCTAAGAATGATTTTATGGAGTTATCCTTCCAATTGGAAGGCTCATTATACAGGTGGAATGAAATTAAAATTTATTAATTTATAATAAGACGAGAGAACGTTATCAGGTTTCCTAAACGGAAAACTCATTCCGCATGCGCCCGCCAGTTAAAACATTTTATTTATGCGTTTATTTGTTATCGCTTACAAATCAAAACATTTTTTAATTTTTATTTACTTATCACTGTAATTGTGTACAAAAATGAATAACATACCATATTCAAGTTGAGCACAGATATATAAAAATAAAAATGTTAGATGACCAAATTAAGAATATGTGGACTTGAAAACAAACATAAGATACAACAATTATGACATAATAGTTCACCTAGAAAATATATTCTGCTCTCATAAACACTTCTCAGTGTAATGACTATTGACAAGGAAGTAACTATTCACTTTCCTTGTCCTTTATAGGTCAATTTTACTATATTTCCGTTATGGTATTAACGTTATGGTATTATCTTTCGAACAAAATTTTTAGGTAATTCTTTCTTTTAGTTTTTAAATTTTGATATTAAGGTAATGCCACAGAAGAAGTTGAGTGTGTTCAACGCTTCCTATTGTGTGTTCGTAATGATTTTTTGAAAGATGACCAACTGATTTTCAAGTCTGATTGCTAAAATTACTGATTGAGACCTCATAAATATTTTGAAACAATTCTAATTTATAAGAAAAAATATTTTTTAAGTATTTTTCGACAACGGTTTTTTATTCTTATTGTTTTCGATTCTCTGAATTAATTTCTCAAATGAAGAGCGCTCTCAGTGCATATCTGCTCCTAAAAATTCCCACAGCATCAGGAAGAATTAATTATCTCTTTCAACTCTCCCACATTCAACATGTACAACGACGATGTTACAGCTTTGTAAATGTGAATCCCTGTAAGGTCAATTTATCAAACTGATTATCCAAAAACTAATGATTTTACAAAGTGATTTTTTAGTGAGGGACATGGCAACATTCGTGAGAGCGGCCACGAGCTGCAACAAATCTGAAAAACGTGGATTATAAGAAACAGATAATTGACGGAACAATAGTTCTGATAAGATATATACAGATAAAAACTCAAAACATAAAATATTCAAAATATCATTCAAGCTCAATACCATTTCCTCCTTACATTTCTTAAAAGATACCCACAGATTAATTTGTATAATCAATCTAGTTTTCTGATTTTGCAAAATGAAGATTAGCAATGGTTCTCTTATATTTTGATTTAAAGGTGAAATTGAATAATAAATATTATTGATTCTAAATAATTTTCTTTGTCGAATCCTGAAATAGGCATAAATAATGAAAAATTGCACTAAGATCTCCAGAAGTTAGGTTCATGAGGTTTTGAAGAATTGTTATAGTCAGTATTACTGTTAGTGGGTCAGAACAAAATATGTTTGTAGAAAGTAGAGTTTACACTTTTTTCTTATTTTCGAAACGGCTGAAAGTTCGGAAATAGCCTGTTTACAGCAACATTCCTGAGTTTTTCAATTTTTAATATTTTTTGTTTTACGAAGTTCCAATGAGCTTTTAGCAACTCATTTTCCCAACCGCATTTCATTTATTATTTTCCCCCGGGAAATAATCTAATTTTCTCAAAACTTAACATCAAAGAGAAGTTGTGTACATAATAGGATATTTTCACCCATGCAGAGAGTTCAAGACTGGATTTCCACCCATCTTTTTCCTAGAGTTTTGAGAATTGTTAGATTTCAGTTATGGCGAATGAAGTTTCTTTTGATTGAAGACAACTTTGTAACCTCTTCCAGCTCATATCTAGTCAACTTATCTCTTGAATTTTTATAGAAAGAGGTATTCTTAATGAAGGATTACCATAGAGAATTTAATATTGGAAGGAGTTTATTTCGGCAATATTTTCTCAATTACGATACCACACTTGAAACGAAAACGTATTTGTGGCGGCCGTAAAACTCTTTTAAGAGCTAAAGCTAATTAATTTAATAAAGTAATGCATTTTTTATTGTTTTGTTTTGTTAATTTTCATCTATTATTATTAAACGGTAAGTCCTAGCAAAAAAATAAATATTAAAGAACATTAATTCAAGACTGGATTGATACCCCTATTTTTCTCTCAAGTTTTGAGAATTTGTAGGTCTTAGTTATGTTGAATGCATTTTCTTTTGGTAGTGAAGTCAACTTTGTAACCTCTTCCTAGATTATCATTCAAAATTTACTTCATGGTGAGCATGATATGTATGGTGGACTAAGACGTACTTAATTTATTATTTCTGATTTTCATTTTCAAAAAGTTTTTTTTCCGGAGAGTGGGGGACAAATTATTGTCACTATTATAAATATATTGTTTATTTTCTAAACTTAAAAGTTTAGTAGAACATTAACCTGGAGTAGGTAGCCAGTCAGCCTTGACAGTGTAACCCCTCCTACAGGACAACTGGTGGTGGAACTTACATTAGTGAGAAATCGACCAGTACAACTCAAACCGTGATTCAGATCAGAGGTAAGGAAGTTTCGCACTTATTTCTCCTATCTAATCTTCATTATGTAATTTTTAATTAAAATAAGATGATATTGAATATCATTAGCACTTAAGGATTGATAATCATATTGAAAAATCACTAACCGTAAAATCATTAGTTCTGTGCACACAAATATTAACTTATTATGTATCAGGTGATTTTTTTTTTTTTACTATGCTAATAAATTATATAATTGGCCAATAAATTATTTTGTTAAAGTTACATAGCATGATAGTAATTTTTTTTAAATATTCCAAACAAAGCATAGAAGTTAATTCCGTTTAAAATTGAATTTGAATTGAACTTGATACGGATTGGCGTTTCGGCAGGCAGGTACTAAAAATTGCTTCAGTACAGGTAGCACGTCTCGTGAGGTTAATAAAATTCACGTTTTTAATGCAGAAAACACGTGATTGTCGCTTTTATATGCATTTAATTGTTTTTATGATTATATGACTATTTTTTTTAATATTGGAAAGAAAATATTTCAGAATAGTGAGACCAAAATTGTGTGCATTAAAAAAAAAAACAACAACAAAAAATTACTAAAATATCGAGAACAATTGAATAAACACTTGAATGAATAAACAAAAAATCTCACTCAACCAGCTACCCCTTGGCAGCTCTCCGAATTAACTATTGGCAAAAATAAAATAAAGTTCTGAGAAAAGACAAAACTAAATAAAAATCATAATAAAATTATGACTACTATTGAAACCTTTATGATTGTTTGTGAGCCTGAATTAAATTATGTATCTTTAAATTTTAAAACCGTTTTTGACTATTATTATAACTATTAAACAATCTCTCTCTCTCTCTCTCTCTCTCACACACTAGATTTTTAAAATATGTATTTACTGTTAAATTCATTTTTTCTTGATAAAAAAAAAAATTGTTTCTAGTCAAATACTGTACAATAATTTATAAATATGTAAAATAAATATTTTCTTAAATGCACTGATCTAAAACAATAAAATAAATAAATAGGCTTTACATAAAAAAAAATAAACATGAAATTTGTTTGTATGATGATAAGGGCTACTGTCTTGATTGACCTTGTCTTCGACTTTCATTCGTTAAAACTAAACTTTATATATATAATTAATTTAAACCAATTTACATTTATTAACATCAGGTCTTTATAGTTGTAGAATTGATAACTAATTTGAGAAATTATCAAACGTAAAATCATTAGTTCTATTTTTACGAACTCAAATATCAGCTCTATTACCGAGCAGTCAGATTTTTTATTTTTTTTACACAATGTTAATAAATTAATTAATTGAGTAATAATTTTGAATAAAATTTAATAATCATTTGACAATTATTGGAATATTCCAAACATTTTGTCTCACAGTGTTGTTAATACCGGTTGATATTATGGTAATCAGGACTGAATATCACATTCGTGAAAGGTAGTTAATTTCACGTCACAATATATGATGATGGACACTATCATCACGATAATGTCCAATATCAAAATAGAGAAAGTAAATCATTATTCAACTATTCAAACCATATTTTTACTTTTATTTTCGTTTTGCGTATAATTATTAAAAGAAAAAGAATTTTAATTATTCAATAATTTTTAAAATGGCTATTGGTAGCCATAACATTGGAAGTACAAAATTAATTGATCAACTTATACTTAGTGATCTAATTAGTTCGTATTTCTACCTCACAAATATATTTATTTTATTTTTCTCTGGATTACCTTGGGCAGTAGCATGCCAGGTCTTCAAGGCTCCATTTTATTTGTTTTAGTTTCTTCCAGTTCTTGTCCAGTGCACTGAACGTTGAAATTTTCAAGGAAAAGAAATATTTTCAGTGAAGGATTATCATAACTAATCTGATTCCAAAACAACTTTACATTGAGGATTTTTTCGATCTTACGCTTACGAAGGTATAGATCACCGAAGTTTTTTTTTTGCAGGCAAACGCTGCGGAATTTAGAACAAATGTTAGGTATTGTTTGATGATTAAATTTTTCGTAAGAATTTGTAACCATAATGTAGAATCAATTACCATCCGAATTCCGCATTATGTCAGTCATTCGATTATTCTCGGCCGGAGCATATTCAAATTATGATATCAGATTGTTGTGAGACGTGGATATCTCAAACGATATTGTTCCTTACGTTTATTCTATATTATCGGAGCTTTGTCCGTGAATAAAACTTTTTATTTTTATTTTGTAATATTCTATCATGGTCAATGGTAATATGGGTAATAGAGCTGATTCACACTATAGTTACAAATATATAAATTAAATTACAACAAAATAAGAAATAGAAAAGATGAAAAAAAGTAATTATAATAATAAATAAATACTAAAAAAAAATTTAACTTAAAGTAAAATAATATCTTAAACACAATCATTCCTATTTAGGATATTTGCATTCAGCCTGGAGAACTCTGAACCGAACTCTTTCCCCCAGTTGTGGAGGAAAGGGCAGGACTCCGGAAAATCCCGGCGCTTTTCTTTCAACCGCGTCATTGCTATTAAAAGCCACTAGAGGAGCGACTTGGGGGACCGCGTCTACTAGTCCCGTCACGTTCATCAGTTTCTGTCCGAACAGGTGTGAAGTGCGAACCGATCCCGTTCTGCTGTGATTTATCTGTGGACAAGTGTGAGAGATAAATGGACTGTGAAAAGTTAATTTAGGAGAAATGTTGACAAGAATGTATCGAAGCATTTCTCTCCTTTCTCATTTCAAAATACTGGAAGTGGTGATCATCGTCGATTTGAAGATTATGACACAGATGAGGAAATTCACCGTACATGTAATGCGTTTATTTTTGCGTAACTATGATTCACCCCCATTTTCCGAATTCGTTGATTGAGCTTGATAAACCAAGTTGATAATTCCAAAGCGAAAAATTCTTTATTGGAATCATCAGAAAAACTGTTCCGAAGAGCCATCTCGGCTACAAATCGATGATATACACTATAGGCATTCGCATGAATTTATTGGTTCACGATTCGCAGCTTTCTGCCCCCAGTGGACGAGAGGCGAAACCACTCAACTCTGCGGACCACTAAGCTGAATTTTGAAATTTATGGTCCAATCCGACTCCTGAATTTGGGCACTATTCCTCCTCAGAAAATGTTTGAAAAGAGTGTAATTGGAGTCTCTCTTATTCTGTATTTGCCACTTGAAATCTTTTAGCTGACACACAAACATCTAAAAGGTAATTAATAAAAGTTATAACAATAAACTGCCAACGAATTGCTGAACCCCCTCCTGGCTCGTCCCAAGGATCTCGCGGACCACCTATGACCTAAAGCAGTTTCTAGATTCGCTATAACTAAGACCTACCAATTTTCATTTCGAAATTCTCAAAACACTAGAGTAAAACTATTTTTTATCGAATCTGTAACACTTTGTAGAATTGATGTTTATTAATTCGATGAAACTGATTTTTATAACAAATATTAAAAAATATAAATAATAAATTACATTTACTCCTTATTTTGTGTTTCTATTTTGAATTAATCCATAACAGATCCACCTTGTACCCTCTGATTCTATCTTGATACACCTGATTAATTTTTAAACCGGTCTGTCCTGACCTTCGCCTTTAATCGGCCGTATAGTGATTTCCAAGTTGGCATCTTGATGTTCTCATAATACAGATTGTTACACATCTATAAATCTTACGTTTAACATTATTGTATTGAATTAGTATATCCAATTTTCAGGCAGTACTGTACTAGGTACTGTCAGTATTTTGTAATCACACGGAACACACACGGAATAACACATTTCACTTGGAACTCTTGTGATTTTTTTTTTAATTTAAAAATTGTTTAGCAAAAAAAAGAAAATTATAATAATCACCGTACAATCAATAGGTCGTTCATATCAGCCAGATCATATCCTCATTGAAATAGTGTGACAGAAAAAAATCTAAATTTTCAGACAATTTTTCTCTACAATTTTGTTTATTTGAAGTAATTGACCATCTCTCATTGTTAGCAGTAAGAAACAATGAACAATTATCAAATTTGATAATTAAATAATGAATAGCCCCGTGCGGTTGCTGTGCGGGTTGGGGCGCAGGTTCCTGTGCGCTCGGTTCGGAACGTTGTGGGTTCGATTCCCACCTGGGGCTGTTCATTTTTCGGCGGTCCCACGTTGGTTAGTACGCGGCGGCAACTTGGTAGCCGTCGGGCGTTTGCAAAAAGGAGCACTAGGCCCACTTGCCGGACTTGTTCCCCCCACCTAATACCATTACCAGTGCCAGTAACTAATGGAGAGAATAAATGATTTCTTTTTCCTAATTCGTGTTATGACATTTATATATGACAATTATAGTAAGGGGAAATATTGTCTTCCTGAATAATAACAATAAAATTGTTTTTCTGAAACGTAAAAGGATTAATTTCATCTCAAAGTTGGATGGAGGAAATTAAGTGATACGGCCTTAATATATATACTTTTTCAATTTATTATTAAAACTTACAACTATATTTACATAAAAATACATTTAATAAGTGTGATGTTAGATTACAATGGTATGATACAGACATGTAAAGAAACTACTCATTGATAGCACTCTAATAATATTTCTACATTTGAAGGTCTCGAGGCCATCCTCTTTTCAGGCACCTCGAAGGTTTGTCAGGTTAGAAACTAAAATCAGGAGTCAAGGTTAGAAACTAGTGGTTTGGGTTGTTAGGAGAGTATATAATGGAAGGACTGATATCTGATTTGAGCTAGTTCGGTTACATATGGAACATAAAGGTCTTAAAGGTTGATTTTATTTGAAACAATGTAAGGAGCATTGAGGACCATACGAAGTATTTTGGGCTACAAAGATTGGATATAAGTGGAATCTGAAGGTTTAGTGTAGCCCCAAAGCTCAACTCCTTTTGTTCAGATAGGCCTTATTTTATGGAAGTGAGTCCTTTCCTTTCTTTTCAGTTTTCTGCGAGGATTCCAAGCTAGTCGTTTGTTCAGATATCGTCCAAGGTAGCGCATCTGTTCGGCAGGGGTAAGAAGAGTATTATTAAAGGATAATCCAGGGCAGTCGGTAGGTTTATGACGAAGGGTAAGAGCGATTTGATAGGATTTATTCTTATCCTTCAATTTCGACACCATTCTGTGAGAGGTGTGATATACGATTTGAGGGTTTGGGATGCAATCAAAGGGTTATTATTAACAGCTAGTATGTCATTGGCAGACGGGGCGAAGATAGTGTTAGCTTTGGTAGGGAATATATTTTTTAAATACAATTTCAACTATATCTGGTTAGGGTAGATGAATTGTAGTACTGAATAATAGATTATTAATTCCAAAATTTCTACTAGCTAGTATTTTCCTTTAGTATTGCTCTAAGTAGAGCATAAAGCTCGATTTATCTGTTGTTAATTTTAAGAAACAAAATATTAATTTGAAAAGCACTATCCGAAGGTCTATTAATATGTCTGGTTATTTTTTCTTTTTTTTAAATAACTAGTTTATACAATTCATACATAAATTTATTCGTATGATTGAAGTTTATGCCAATTTCCATTTAACTGACTTTTGAAGAAAAACTACTTCATCATAGCAATTCTTTATATTCCCGTAGTTGGAACAGCATTGCGCATTCTTAACCGGTGATTGCTTTAATTGCGCCCAGTTTTTTTCATCGAAGCTATGTATTTCTCACTAATTAAGTTTTCTTATACTGCTTTTAAAGTTATACTTCATTTATTTCTCCACGAAGATTATAATAATATTCCACACCCAATATGCATATTGCATATTACGGAGAAAATTTCACAATTGTAACCCTGAAGCCCATTCCTGACCTTAAAATGCTGAAAGCCAGTGGAATAAATATTGTACTCCACTGCAACAGAGTCATTACAAACTTCATAAATTGTGTGAAGATTATCGATTAGTAATCAGTGAAACCGTCATTGAATTGAATTTAATATAATAACGCAATATATTATAAATTATGTTACTTATATTCTCCCCATTCGATTTGGGCATATGTATTATGTTAATGTTAAAAAATAATTATATTTCGAAACAAAATATTATTCAACATGCTCTTTTTGACTAAAGTTTATACATCATGATTAGTATTTATTAATATAATTCCTTGGTACAGTGCTTATTTTTTTATGTTATCTAGGAACGTTTTTATTCTTCTGCAGCGGTGTTTCGGAATTTCAACAAGGCAACATTAGAAAGTAAACTGAATAGAGACTACATTGTTTTTCACTCAATTCTAAAATAAATTTGCATCTCTTATCCAATTCGGTCCCAGTGCCATCAGCTGATTTTATGTCTTCGAATAAAATGCTAGTGCACATAACAGTTATGCATTGCTTGTTCAATTTGGTAAAAATCCAACTTGTATCACATAACGTTATCTAATTACGTCCTAAATTTTTGTGTAGGTTGGTGCACAGATGTTGAAGTTATTGTTGTTTTTGTGATTTTCGAAAATAATGTGAAAGGCGAAAATTTTTATTTTTTCTTTGTTATAACAGTTCATATTTTAGGGTTTCTTGAGATGCTTTAACGAATAGCAACTTTGTCCCTGCAAAGAATACAACAGTTTAATAAAATATAACGAAACCGTAGAGGCTTGATTGTAAAATGCTTTTTCTCATTTGAATTTCTGTCTCTATTCTTTCATTTTTCATCTTTAGTTTTTTTTTATCGAAATCATTAATATTTAATCATTGCTTATTACTGCGAACAACATGAGCCAGTTCTTTATTTGAAATAAACAAAATGAAATTTACTTTGGAGAAAGATGCTTTGAAATTTGAACATTGAAACCCTGTTACATTGTTCATCCAGAATAAGACCTTGCTGATATTAAAAATCACTTGATCGTTCACTGAATTTAATAAAAATAGTTAAGAGTCGCTTTTGCGAAAATCGGAAAAATGTGAAAAATCAATTCTATAAAGGGCTGCTACCGGTCAGTCAATTTAATTGAATAAATTTTTATTCAATTAAATTAATCTTAAATATGTAAATGCAGTCTCCTAAGACTTTTGTTTTTGAGCTCTTCTGCCCACACACAGACCATTTTGTGAGACTGTATTTCCGTCGAAAATTCGAAATTTTGCTGATCGAATGATCGCTTACTATGTATCCCGTATGTTGGTGACAATAGAAAAATAAAAACAAATTAATATAATAGAATGAAAAAAAAAATAAACGAAACATTCAAGGAATAATTAATTTGAATATAGAGATAATTTTTTTTTTTTTATAAATTCCCTACGACCCAGATAGTAGTAGAGTAATAGTCTTAAAAAAAGCAACTATGCACGAACAAATAATAATTTTGTTGATCCAGCTAAACTGTATCTATTCACAGAAACTGCTTCGTTGGTAAAAATGCAACACTGTTTTAATAGGCAGTAATGGTTGATCGAATTTCTATATTAAAATCTGTTTGTGCAAAAACCAGTTAAAAATATTAATTTTTTTAGAATTTGTTTAATTGATAGTTTTTACAAGTATACTTATGAGTAAGATAAGCCTTGACTCATAATCTTACCACAAGTTTGTATCTTGTTGTCTTTTCAATGAAATCACAATCATTAAGTTAAACATCTGCATAAACCTAGATGGAAGACAATTTATGTTCGTTATAAGGTGACGTCAGAGAAGAAAGAATAAATATAAAAAGGACTTAATGTGAATTAATAGAGAATTATTTACATATCGTTCTTTAACCTGCGAGACATTTAAAAAAAAAGTATTTTTAAGTACTATTTTGAAATAGTACTTTCACTTTCTTTTTTTAAACAGCTTGAGGAACGATATTTATTTTATTTTTAATATAACCTATTCATGTTCAATAAAAAATACAATTAAAAGAAAACTAATTTAATCACAGCTTTTTTTTTTTATTTTTATTTTTGTTGCATGAGAATAAGTTTTTAAACGAAGTATATTAAGAATGCTGTTGTCTAAAATCTTTTGGGCGTTGGAACATAAAATCTCAAACATAAAGGTGGTTTGGTGGATTTACATTTTCTGTATTTTCTTTTTAGTACTTATTCACTCATTTTATTTATGTTCTTAATAAATAATAATAAATTTTCCACGAGGTAAGTGACCCAATTTAGTTCCAGAGTAATAAGTTTCATATTTTATGTATTTAGTTGGCTATAGAGAAGTGAAATATTTTTATTGGGGATAATATCGTTGTTTGTATCCAGAATGGATGGGTTTCATAGTAGACGTGTGCTATTCCAAAATTTGTACCTTGTTGATCGAGGACATAATAACATTTTCCGCTAAGAGTATTTCGCTTTCGAGATGTATCCGTTAAGATATATTTTACTGTATAATGAAGAATCTAATATTGTAATGGATTTTAATTAGTTTTTCTTTTTTTCTTTTTTTCTTTCTTTATTACTTAGTATTTAATGATTTGTTTTACCTAAAACTGGGAATCAGTTCAACAAAAAACAAATTATAATCATCAACCTATGAAGATATATCGAGTATATATGTATATAAAATGAATTTTCCAATACTACCATTCTGTTTGACAATTTTAAATAATAACCTAAATTATTGAACATTATTCTTCCAAAGCTCAAAAAAAAAAAATAAAATAATAAAATTAATTCTTAATAATTACAATTTTTTTTTTTTTTTTAAATTTCATAAGAATTTCAATTCGTTAGTTCTCCATAAATTAAGATGTAAAAACCTGTTTACCAACAACAAATTTTGTTTACTTCAGAAAACTTGGATAGGAGGTTAAACATATAAATTTTAAATTACAGAGATATATAAACATTTTAGATTCAATTGAATTTGAAAATTGTTTATTAAATACGTTTTATCTTTGTTTCAATTGTCAGCAATGAAAAAAAAAAATTAGTTCGATTAAAATTGTTTTGTTGCAATAAGAATTACCTTTGTTAAAGATTCATTGCTAGCACAGATTAGGTCAGAAAGAAGATTTTTACGCTGGAAAATCGTTTTGTTGAATTTTTCAAGTTTAGCCTTGTGAACTTTCACTTAACCTTGTGGTGTAATACATATCTCATAGAGCTGTGTGGCTATATAGAAATAGAAATTTTGCCGTATCAACGCGAGAGTTAGGTAGAATTGAACAGTTTATGACTAGATGCAACATTTGCAAAAATCTTGCTGAACTTTAATGAGGTAGCGTTGCCTTATCACGATTTGGCCCTGGGTCAAATGTCACACATTCACTATCAAAATCTTGTCTTTCTAATCTTAATACTTATATATGATTTTTAATTGGACTATAGAAATATTCAATTATTTATTTTTAAAATATCAAAAATAAATTAGTAAAATAAAAAATATAAATTGTATGATATATACGTATATTTTTTTCTTATTTCACAAAATTCAGTCTCGCAACAAAACTATAACTTATTTTTCCGATTTTCAATTAATTGACTTATTAGTAATAGATATCTAATTATTTTATATTAAATATAAAAAACACTATATTACATGATTCATCTATGTATTTACTTGTTATTATTCGGGACTATATATTATCTTTCTAGTATCAGCTGCTGATACTTTTTTGAAGTTAAACTAAATTTATTTATGTTAGAATTTCATAAAGAATGATTTCACATTTCATTTATATTTTTAATTATTTTAATATTTATTAGTATAATTTTTATATCTCAAAAAAGTTCGGGAAATTTTGTCATCTTCAGATTTTTTGCAAACTAAATATTATAAAAAAAATCACCCATTAATTTACTCCAAGGGCATAATTTATTTTAACTAAAGTATAGGTTAATTTATAAAATAAAGGGAAATTATTCGCCAACTTGATAATTTGATTCATTGCCTTTGCATAAAAACATAAACAGAGGACATGCTATGAGATACACGTTAGCCAGGATGACATTGCATATATTTAAAGTTTAATTTAAAATTTCAGATGATTGTAGTGTTATAATCCAGAAAAAAATCAACCAATTTATGAGACGGTAAACTGATTGTACTTTTGTAAAATTCTGCTTCTTCACTATCGAAAGAAGTGTAGTTTTATTTTATTTATTTATTTATCAACTATAATCATTATTTATCAACTATATGTCTTTTTAAGGTAAATATACATTTAATGAAATATCATTCTGTCTTTTTGTCATTTTTTCTTTTTTTATTAATTTTTGTTTTTATTACTACTCATATTTTCAACCTGGAAAAATATTTCTTCTGTTATCTCCTTATGTTAAATAACAAAAGTGTGAGATGGCTTATTATTTCTAACAAACAAAATTGTTGTTATGAAAACCTTGTCAGAATATTTAATTTAGGATAAGCTATAGCTGATGTAAACGACCATTACATTGTGAATAGATAAACTGAGTTTAATCATAATCGTTAAAAAATTTTAAGGATTTTTGAAAAAAATCCTAAAAATATGTAAAATCGATTCTATAAAGCTCCACTTTCGGTTGGTCGATTTTGACGGATATGACGCTATCACATCCCATGATATGAAAATGTAAATTCAGTTTCATACGATCAATCGTTTTTGAACTAGAATGTTTACGCACATACAGATCATTTGATTATTTCAAATCAGGGTATCTCAAAACGTGAATTTTCGTCAAAATCTAGAATTCGAAATTTTGCATTTTCGCAATACTTTCCTCTACTGTACATTTCAAATATAGGTAAGTGAAAGTAAAAATGTCCAATATAATATTATTGGAATCCATATGGTAATAAAAAATGTATAAAAATGTTAATCATTCCATATCCATAATACTAAGTTGCAATAAAACATTAAATTTACGTAGTTGAAATGGGTTGAGATAAATATTTTTAATTCACATTGATTGAATAGTTTTTAAAAACGTATATTTTATTTAAAATAGCAGATAGATTATATCCTTGATGTTAGATGATGAAGTTGTTATTACTATTGTTATATAATTATCAACAATTATCAACTGTTGATGGGAAAATGGCTTCAAAGTGTTGACCTTAAAGAAAGTAAAAAATCAATTTTAAAGTATAAATATAAGTTGTTCTTTTTTATATTATCCTCACATAAATAAGAACCCTCGTTGAAATAAACTTGATTATTAAATTTATTCAATCTGAAATTGAATTCACTTATTATTCCTGTTAATTTGCAAGTATGATAGTATAGTCGTCATTAGATAATTTTAGGATATAACTTTTTAACTAGATTTCGTAAAAATAATTAATACGACTAGGAACTTTTCGGCACGTACTATACTTAATTTTTTTTTAAATTAATTTGACAATAATTTTAATTTCAAAAAATGTACTTTGGATTTTATTGAAATATACATGTTAGAATAAATATCTTAGAATAAGTATAAATTGATTTCCCCATTAATATTTAATGAGTTATTTTTAAATGCTAAAGATTTATTTTTGTCGCTGATTAATTAATGGTGATATTAATGATCTATTGAAAATAATTCATTAAAAATTCAATCCAATGATAATTAGTTTCTAAAAATAATTTACTGAAAATTCTATTCAAATATCATTACTTATTTCACTTATTTATGTAACAATATCATGAAAATATGTTGGAGTGGGTAACTCATTGGTAAGGCAACGGACTACTAACTCCAAGAACCCAACCCGAGTTCGAATCCAGCTGTGGCAGATAATTAATTTCTGTTACCTGTAGCCGTTGAGTTAGCCCTGTGTGTTCGGCAGCCCCCCGGGATTCACCAAGCCCTATAAAGTCGATAAAAATCTTGCGGTCGAGCGTGATTCTGACCAAATTACCCTCCTTGCACAACCGTTGGTCTAGTAACAGTACTACCTTGCTAAGTACTGCTCACCCTTCATGGGTTGTAGTGGTACAGATTTAATAAGAAACATATGAAAATAAATAGTTCTAAACTATTTTTTATTCTCTTTTGGCCGCAACCCTGAAAATCTTCTTCATAATTTTAAAATGATTAAGGAGTTATCTTTTGGCCAATAAAACATTAGTTTTAAATTAATCTCAGAATCAATTGGTGGCGTTCAATTTATTTTGTAAGGTAGAATCTAAGTGCTGAGCCTGTTTGCTGATGATAGGAAGGACT
Organism: Halyomorpha halys; assembly: GCF_000696795.3. Classification (NCBI taxonomy): domain Eukaryota; kingdom Metazoa; phylum Arthropoda; class Insecta; order Hemiptera; family Pentatomidae; genus Halyomorpha; species Halyomorpha halys. The sequence goes on from NW_027112496.1 coordinate 492,469, forward strand.
GAAGAAATTTAGACTGGAACAGAAATGGACTCTACTACAGTTGAGAAAGGATTCTTGACGTTTCGTCACTGGTGAGGAATGGTGGAGAAACGTCTGAATAGCTACCTTCTCAACAATGCAAGAGAGGAAGAATGCGGCTATGAGCTACGATATAGTGAAGAATGGATGATACGACACGCTATAATTTCTTTAACGTTTTAATTATGAAATGGTCCACGAAAAATAACCATAATGACGAACACCTTATCCATTAAGAACAAACTTTTCGACCCACGCCGTTAATCCTTTTTGAGAGCTGAAAGGAATAAGACACAGAGAAGGTGAAGTTAATTTAAGAATATAGTGACATTTTTTTAAAAAGACATGCATGAAAAATTTATCTAAATATATTTCTTTTTATATCCTACCTTCAGGTCAATTTCATACTCCTACATTAGGTTCGCCTTACTTTTTATTGGTTTCTTTTAATCCTGTAATCTGGGTCAAAATGTGATAAATAAATGCTACTATTTTTTAATTACTGACCAAAAGCGTTATTTAAAAAAATATATGGAGTAAATAATTAGGAGTACAATGTTTATTATCATAAATGCCAAAAAAATTTCATTTATTATATCTGTATCCCTTATTATGTCCTTAATATATTCAAAACAATATTTTTAGTTATAAAATTATATCAATTTTTTTTTTTACCCTAATCTCTAGCATCTCTGTTTTAATTTTAGCCCTGAAAAAGACCTTCATGCTTGGGTTGAAACTTCTGCATGTATAGTAATGACCGAATCTTGAATCATTACTCTAAAGGTTTTTACTATAACTTTTTTGGACTTGGAAGATCCTTAGAAGATATACTTTACCGTCGACCATAATTATAAAATTATGTTGTTCTGTCATAGAGCTTTATTTCTAACTTTATGTGTTTTCTTAAATACTAAAATTCCGGTGCTAATGGATCTATAATAATGAGTGAAAAATGATATAACATATATAGCATATAATCTTAATAATCTAGAGTATAATTTTAATTTTAGAACCATCCAATTATATTTTTTATCTGAGGTAAAGTTTTGAGTGGATTCTTGTAAGTTTTTTTGCATTAATTATCTGTTTTTAGTTTTGAGAATTAAAACAATGCTTTGAAAAGTCACCTGCCAACTACCAACAGACAATAAATGCATTAACTGGATTCGAGATCCACTCATAACTTCAATTTAGATAAAAAATGTAGTTAAGAGGTTTTTGAGTCATCGCGATAAGTCACATTTATTTGTTTTCTTTACTATTTGTATTCTTAATTACTTCATTTCAACCATATAGTATTTAACTTGAATAATTTAAAAGTATTTAATACTGAACTGTCCGAAAAATGGTGAGCACAGATTTTTTCTGTCAGTGCAAATATTCAGACAATAGACACGAATGAACTAAAAAATGAATACCCGGAAAAAAAAATTCTTAAACTCTTATGCTAAAGACGATTGATATAGCTCATAAAATTACATTCTGTTGTGTGATAACATTGAATGGATACATTGAAACCAATTATAAGTACTGTTACAGGTTTTGTACCAGTATTTACATAGACAGTCCTTCTTGAGAAATTTTGAAATCCGCAATATATTACTTTATGAATTTATAAATATATTACTTTGTTATAATAGTTAAAAAGTAGACTTCTGCTGCGCAAAAAGCCACCGGAATGAAACAATGACAAAAATGTTTTCCTAGACTAATCATTAAGTACAATGAATTCCTTGAAAAGTATGTATTTGAGAAAGGTATTCCGTGGTGGCTTGGAAGCATGCATGACGTAAGCTATCAAAGGAAGTTATGTTTCTAGCTTGCGTTAATTAATTGATAAATTAGATAATTTAGAGGCTAATAGCTGTGATAGTAGTGTTGAGAAAGTTGTAATTGGAAGTTTTGAAATCTAAATTAAGTGACATCATAGGTTAATTATAAATTATATTAGATCTAGGCAGAGCATCTTGCAAATTTTAAACCTTGGTGTGAGGCTGTAAATGGTATTTTAAGATTGTCCTAGATTATGGCCAGGTTGGCCGAAACATGATATATAAAGTTTATTGAGACTTGTTCAATTATTTTAATTTAATTGAATATCATTTCAATATTTTGAGCTGCAATTGTTTAACAACACACACAGGATCTTTCTGAGTAACATGATACATCGAATTTAAAAATAAGTTGTGGAGTTCTCTCAAAACATCATCCAAAACAATAGACGGACAAATTTAATTTCAGTATTTTCATGTTATTTCAAAAGAATCAGGAGATCTCGGCGAATAATCTGTCATCAAATTTGAAAATAGGTTGAGACGTTTGCTTAAAAATTGTTATAAAGCAACCAATTGGAAGGTTATGTGACACATCTAAACACATAACCCTCGTTTTGACTTCGTCTGGATCGGATAAACAAATAATAAATATACGTAGAAAAAATATGTATGTAAAATACATAAAATACCTGGTTACACATAAACCGGTTGAATAAATTGATTTCATTAGATAAATGCAACTTCAATATTGAATAAAAGCAAGATTTCCGCATGTTGATTATTGAAAAGACCTCACAAACAATACCACATCATTATCGTTATTAGGATCTTTAAGTGTCATTACTAACGCAGAATTTAATTGACTTCGAAATAGCGATTAGTGATAATTTCCATATTTATCCACTAAGCTCAACCTTTGTCCTTTGTATTCCTTTTTTAAAAGTTATTAATGTTCGTAATTTAAAATTTACGAGATAAATTGATGCAAATTTTAGTTTAGCAAAAGAAACCAATAATAACCCTAGTTAATCGGGCGCCATCTGCCATAGGTAGACGACCTTTATGGAAAACCTGTTGGGAATCAGTAAGGATAATCTGGGCTAGTAAAAAGAATATAAGAATAGTTGGATATCAAGCCCTCAACAGTGATAGCTTGAATTAATTCTTCTTCATTTCCTTCCTCCTTTGTGCCTTCCAGCGTGGAGGTGCCTCAGTTCAAGCATGCCAACCTTCCCGGTTACTTGGAACAATAAAATTGAAAACTAAATCTAAATATCTAGTGCGGTGTGCGCATCACACTACTTTCACTTACCCCTTCTCCGCTTATTATTTTATGGAGTCAATCACCCTGTTACCTGAGATGCTCAAGTATAGGTTAAGTGGAATTGAAAAAAATAATTATTTAATAACTATTGCTGATATGACAGTTATCAGTTATCAGACAGACTAAACGGAAATACTACGTATGGGCATGCCAATCAAATTCGTGTTAGAACGCATCTTTGCGACACCATTTTGACCACTCAATCTGGTTCTCAGAGAATGTATTTCCGTCGAAAATATGTATTCGAAACTTTGTACGATCAATTTATAGGCCATGGAAGTAAAAAACTTAATAAATAAAGTAAAACACTTAATAAAAAAATCACTTGGGTGTGAGCCTAAGATAGATCGGTCTAAATCCGAACTCTGGTAAATAGCAAGGAACTGTTTGCAGTGGGAAAGGGCATATTATGAAGTAATGAGAATATCACGCACGCATCGCTCATTCGAGTCAATATTTTTCTTACATAACATCTATCAACTGTTAACGAGCAGACTCTCTCTTTCTCTTCTGCAAACCGCATCTTGTTAAATTTAATGTTATGGGTCAGAGTTGAACGATTATAATCGACGTATCAAAAATGTTCCACTTAATTTTAAGCTCATACCCACTACATAGGCTGATGGTCGCATTTTCGTAACACAATCTCGCATATTTACAGATTTAAATAAGTCTCGTATAATCGATATTTTATTATTTGTGAATATTATTTTTTTTCAGTTGAAAGAAAACATTAAGTTAAAAAAAAAAAAAGGGTACCACTGAAGTTGGCAATAACTAGAGATATAATATTGAAGTAGATAACATATTTATGGGTTTAAATCGTTAGGTTATTCTAAATTCCACAATTTTTCCTTTGACAAGTTTAACATATTAATTACAATGGTATTATACTTCATAAAAAATATTTATGGCTATAAAAGTTCAAAACCTAGCTCGAATTTCATGCAAAATGATAAAATTAACACGAAATATTATTATGAATTCTACAAGTATATTTTTAATAACTGGAAAAAATGTAATTTATTTATTACTTTTTTCTTTTAAATTTGAATATATTTATACTATTTATATGTTTCCTTCCTACTTTACATCTTTGTATCAAGTAAATTTAATATTCCTCTTTGACTTATAGTCTGGAAAATTGAGGTTTTTTCACCTAGCTAAAGATTAAATATGATTGTATATAGTAAAAACTCAAGTTTCCACCCAACCCCAACCCCTATACAGTGGTGTGGAAAAACCTCAAACGTTATTGATGTTTTCAAATATTTGCTTAAATCTTCATTTTCGTAATTGATTGAGGAAAACGTTTCTTATAAAATTGTAGACAATAAAATTTGCAATAACTTTTATACGTAAAGTTTAATTCCATGATCAATGGATTCGGCGCTGCAGTCCCCTAAAGCTAGAAAAAAAAATGTTTTTGCATCACAAATTGTTTTTTGATGAGTCCTCTCGGATCAATCAAAATTGGGGAGCGTGATTCTGACCAAATCAACTCCTTGCACAGGCGTTGGTAAAGTAATAGTACTTCCTTAAGAAGTACTGCACCCTTGACTCTTCATAAGTTGTGGTGGTACAGATTTTAGTTCTCATAAACAGAGGAGAGTAAAATTAACATACATGTCTTTTGATTCACAGAAGCATATAAACAGTTTACTTTTGCTGGAAGAATTATGCAAAAACAAACATTGGATAGGAAAAACAATTTTTTTTTTCAATTTATCGAGTCATTCTATTTAATTGTGCGACTATCTCAAATCAATTTACAGGCACACCACAATTGTTTTTAATTTCTGTAAAAACAGAATAAAAAGACATTAGAAAAAGCATGACTAACAACTATTCACACGCAAATATAGCTATATTTCACGTTGCGTCATTGAAAATTCTCCATACAATAATTATACAATTATAGAAAAAAGATATATGTTGGTAAACAAATGAAAAAGAAGTAACCTATGACAAACACTAGTTGAAGTAATGAAGACCACAAACATTAGGTAATCTTAAAAATCTCAGTAATGACAACAGACTCCTGTTAGTTGCAATTGTAACATTTCTAGAGAGGTAGGGAAAAGTAGTATAATTCACAATAACATAATGATATTAACGTAGATCGTCTCTCAAAATCTTTAATTTTCAGAATAGATCATAAGAATCATCTAGGCAGAGCTGTAAAATAGAATAAGTAAGAAGTTAAAAATATTAAATTGTGAATAAATCACATGCTATTTTGGCCATTTCTTGTTTTTGCAGCTATGAATAAAAGTTAGTTCCATATAAGTAATTTTTTCGAAGACTGCATCACTTCTTGTTAGTAAATGTTTACAAGGTGAGAAGAGATGAGCCGTTGTAATGGTATATTGGGGTGGGTCGGGGAGCCAAGAATTGATCTAATTATTCGATCCCTCGAATCATTACAAATCATTCCCTAGTCTTAATCACAGAGCTGATGCGTAGACTTTACGAGTCTATGATACCAGTTTCTTCTGCAACAAACCTTAAAAAAAAGTCTGATATCTTATGTGAAGTATTTGGTATAGAACAGAATTTGAATTATAGATGGAATACACCTATTACTATATCACTTTTTACACAGTTTTCGGTCACTCCTTAGACCATTTTTTTAATGTCCTTCAATACGACCTTACAAAAGAAAATTTCGTGCTGAAAGGTGATCATGACACACTAATAGGAAGCTTCTTTGTTTTCATCTTATACCTCTTCATTATTCCAGAATGTAAAAAATAAATAGAAGTGTGCCATTATTTTTGATATTAATTTCCAATCAATAAAATACAAGGCATAAGTTCATTAGTGTGTATGTGTATTATATTTTAGAAACTCTTTACTTACAAAATCCTTACCTCTATTTTTTTTTTTTTTGAAGCTTCTCTTTAGTGTGGTTGATTCATCACTACCTAGCATCGATAACAAATTTATGTGGTTGTGCGATGGCTGAAAAAGCAATGAGTATTACTGCTTTTCTTGAATAAACTAGTTCAAACAGCTGCGTATGTGAAATTCACAAAGAAGATATTATTAAACTCCTGACAAGAACTATATTTTTTTTTTTAAAAGAGAAGAATAAAGTGTTTTTATTTTACACCCAACTTGAAGTAAAAAAGCAGTTGGTGTAACGAATCTACGTTTGCCAGTTCGGTATTTTTCCTCAATATTTTTTTCTTAAAGTCATGGAAGTGTTTTTCACGGGTGAAAGTAGCCTTGGGTCTCTATGGTCTGTCGCGCCAATAGTAATAATAATAATTCACTATCTCAGACCCTCTCCAGTGATCCGCCACCCACGATCGATCGGTTAAACAAATTAAGCGAATTTATCACTTGATAGAAATGTAAAGGGGCCTCTACATGTTGGCCAAGCCGTGGCGAACTCAGACATGCGCATCGGTGGCTTGGCTTGGCTGGTACGAGTTGGCCTAAGCTCGTTGCCGATCCGTCGGGAATTGGTTTTTTATACACAGATCAAAGGGGGTTCTTGAGAGTGTTCGTGTAGCTTCTCCTACATTGTTCTCTGTTTTGTTGCAACTGAGAGCTGTTAGGAGGTTAAATGTGTTTGCTGTTACTTTTTATAATAAGTTTTATATTTAATCTTATTTATTTATATTTAATTTCATTTATGACAATTCCCTCTGGAACATGACCAAAAAAATTCTAAAAAACAAACATATTTCCCACCCCCTTCGACGAAATGATAGCACATGGGCAGCATCCGACAAAGATAAAGCCGAAGAACTAGCCATTCACCTTTCTCATACATTCACTCCCCATCCTGAACTTC